>NC_091540.1:11212121-11515151 GCF_042242935.1 Bactrocera oleae | reverse complement strand
ATTGTTCACAGGCAACTGTAGATATGTAATAAATATATGTATACATATGTATTTATATAAGCACGTAAGCAGCACAGCAGCCAAATTTGGACATGCTTCAGCATAATGGCGTTAAAGTGAAAGTTGTATATGGCCTCTGGCAATTTCCGTATTGCTCTCAAAGAGCTGCAAAATTGCTTGAATACGCGAAATCGGCCGATATTTGGCTAAACAAATTTCTTTGAAGTGCTGAAATACACATACTTGTACATATGTATGTGTGAAGGACTATTAGTGGTTAAAAACCACAATTATTATACGCTAATAAAGAAAGTTGCTTGAAATAATCGAATTAAAAAAGTTGTATGAAATATAACAGTATTATTGTATTGTATGTTTGGAATTTATTACCAAAAAAGGTTTAAAATAAAAAAATACATTAAGTTTAACAGCACCGTAGCTATAATACCCCACGCAAGTGCATTTCTTATAGCATAAAAGGGTATAAAAAGTGGTTTTAATCGGTCAGTTTGTATGTCAGCTATATGCTACAGTGGTTCGTTTTGAGCAATAAAACAGTAGGTTATAGCGTTACTTTAGACAACGTTTAATGCCACATTTCTTGAGGATATCTTGTCAAATAAAAAAGTTTTTCTTCGAAGGACTCGATTTTCATCGATCAGTTTGTATGGCAGCTATATATAATATTAAATATGGTATAGTAGACCATTCTGAATAATTTCTTTGGAGCTTGCAGCGTTGCCTTTAAAAATAATCTGCGTCAAATTACGTGAAGTTATTTTGCAAATAAAACAATTTTCCATAAATGACCTTGATTTTAATCGGTCAATTTGTATGGCAGCTATATCTTACAGCGAGCCGATATCGGCGGTTCCAACAAATGAACAACTTCTTGGGGAGAAAAGAACGTGTGCAAAATATCAGATCGATGTCTCATAAACTCAGTGACTAATGTGCGGACGAAGGACATCGAGTCAGCTCGTCACGCTGATCATATGTACGAGCACATATACATACAAGTTTTTACATATTTTATAGGGCCTCTGACGTTTTCTTCTAGATGTTACAAACTTTGTTGCAAACTTATATACCACATTGAGATTATAAATTTCAACAAAAACTAAATATTTATTTTTTTAATTTAATATATCGGGGCTTTTTAGTAAATGGAGTCGAATAGCAATGTACTTATGAAATAATTTATTTAGCTGAAATTTAAAAATAAACTTTTTTATTTTAATTATTTTAGAAAACGTTAGACATTATATAATTATGTAACATTCAATAAATCAGTAAAACACAGTACTCTTAAATCTAAACAGTCATTATATAAACAAAAGGTACCATATTTTACATCGCTTACATTACAATAATTCAATTTGTTTGCTATTGTTGCAATCTTGTTAGCCACTTACAAATTCTAAGTATATTTAAATATTATTTTTATTTTGCTGCTGCGGTTTTGTTATTGTTTTCGCTGCCACAGCGTTGACGTCTTTCACACCAAAATTGTTTTTGTTACATTAGTTAGATTATTTAGACTTTTCAATCTTTGCCATTTTCTTATAATAATAAAACGAAACAACCGCATTTGTTTGCTTTTTGCTTTGCTTATATTTCTTAGGAAATTGCTGCCAAAATAGATTAAGGCGGCATCACGCCAACCAGGCTATTAGTAGCGGTCAACCGACAATCGCGCTAACATACAAACATATATAGTACATATTGTATATTATGTATGTATATTTATGTATAGTCGCTATATGTAGCCTATTGTAACTTGCTAACGTGCTGACTGAAAATAAACTAATTTATAACTAGATTTTACAAAGTGAAAATGTACCAGGCCGAAAAATACCTGATATAAACCAGTTATAATAAATTAGAAGCTCAGCATTATTTTAATGCAGATAATATAAACTTTTATCTTCTAATTCTGAGCTTTTTATCTCCATTACATGAAATATATTTTTTTTTAAATATTTTTTTGATTATCTTTAACTAGTGTGAAACTGCTAAATTTCCTGACCAAAATCTGACAATTGACAGCTCATAAGTGAACATTTAAAATAACCAGTTCTTTTAGCACAAATTAACAGTCGGGTAACTGGTTCCAATCAGCCATTATTATAACATTATAAATAAGCTATGTGAAGGCAAGCGGTTAATTAACTAAATTAAGAAACTGCCTGAATTACAGCTAAGATATATATCTCTTTAGGGTTTATATTACATATAATCTATATATATATTTATATATAGGTATATTACATATTAAAAAGTATTTATTCAACACTAAATTTAAAAAAAAGTTTATATACTCATCATCATCATTAGCTCCTCAACACAAACACAGTGCGGGTCTTCGCTTGCTGGTTATATACTCACACATATTTGTAGTCTGTGATCACTAGCTACTGATAGAATTTATAGCTCTGTTAAACATATAACATCAGCAATATTTTTAAACGAAAAGCTGTGCTTTTCTAGGTAAACAAGTTATTATTTTGAAAATGAAAACAGCAATTAGTATAAGTTTCTACTCAAAATATCAAAATTATTATTGAACTATATATACACTTTCGGCAAGTATTATTTATTCAACTAATATGTAACAAATATTGATTTTTAAAAATGATTAAACGACTTTTTATTAATTTTTAACATTAATTATAAACTTTTGAAAATATTTTTTAAGATTATTATTTTTTTATCATTATCTTAAGGCTGGAGAAGGGTCTTTTAATTTTTTTCGATTTTTTTTTGTCTTAAATGAATGCAAGCTGATCTCAAGAATTTTGTGCACAGTTTTAGTATATTTATACACTTACCTGTCTTATGAATGTTTTATATCAGATTTGAAAACTTCAAAGTGTTTTCCTTAAAACTCACGTTTTTAAAGTCGGTGTGCTTCATCACATCAAAACTACCAATCGTTTTCTTATTTTGAACAGTATTTCTATAATTTGCGAAGTAACACTAGCGCCTTCAAATTTATTAGTATTGTTCAATTTAGGGTAATAAATTAATCAATTTTTTCGCGAAAAAATAAAAATTTAAATTTCGAAAAACCGCCCAGCGTTACCTGGGCAAAACAATTAATCTGACGATATACATTTGATTTTTGATTCCAGATGATCCAGCACCCCTGAAAACAGATATAAATTAATACTTTTCTCATATCCATATATATATATATATACATAAGGGTGGGTCGAAAAAAAAATGTTTTTTGCGCTTCATACTCTGAAAAGTTCCTTGAGGTGTCTAAGAAAGGCTCGAAAAAGTTCAAACACTTCTAAGAAAGGATCTCCAAGTGCGTGCTCTTCGTAGAGCTGAAAACTTTCCTATAAGACTATGAGTTTTTTAATTTAAAATAATGTTTTTTCATCGAGTTATAAAATTTAAAAGAAAACAACTAATTTGCCTTAAAAGAGTCCAATCTCGACCCTTAATATCTTCTAAATGGTTGGGTTAACGAAAAAACCGTGAGAAATCATTTTGTAGAGCATTCAATTTTCTACAAAATTCATAAAACAAAATATGTTTTCAAATAGTAGGAATATGAATCTTTCTATAAGATCATAAGAAAAAATAGTTGACGTTACAATTAAGAGCTGATACTTGGAGAGCATTTCTTCTCTACGAACCAATTTTTCGAAATATCAAGCGAAAAAAATATTTTTTTTTTTTGCGCACCCTATTGTACGTACATACATATATGTTTATGCTATGTATATTTTTTTGGCGAATTTCCTCAACCTAAAACGCGCCACTGTGCCACATTTGCACGGCACTTAAAGTCAATTCTTTTTAGGCTTTTGTGATTTTTTTACCCCCAAAAACTGGGCGTGTTGCCACTTGGCAACGCATGCGATTATGAGTTATTAGCAGTGCTGTTGTTGGTATTTTATAGTAGCACTAAGTTTATTTTGTCTTTGTTATTTATTTATTTTTCATTTTCAACTGGTGCACTTTCATTATTTTCTTATAAACACAGCTGCAAGTTATCAAACATTTTTGAATTTTCTAAACAAAACGAAAAGCGGGCGCAGCATCTTTTTGTGCCAGTCGTTCTTTATTTTTTTTTTTTTGTTTTTTTTTTTTTTTGTTTTGACAAATACTTTGACATGTTTGTGTAAAATAAGATATTTACGCGCATCAATATGACGGAGGCAGAGCAGTCGCAACTTAAAGCTAATGAATAACAAATGCTTCGTGCGATTGCACTGTCAAAGCGGGTGACCCGTGCGGTAGAACCCCTCTTAATTTCACATTAATGATGCGTGTATAAACACTTACAAACGTGTACAGCTTTGCGTGTATATGTGTCTGTGTAGTAAGGCTTTTAAAGTTTCAAGGTCGCGCTGAGGAAAAAATACTGAGCGAATCGGCATTATGAAAAGAAATTATTCGAAACCGAAATTTACAAATAACAAATACACCTATGCAAATGTATGTGTTTCCAATTCATTTCGCTTTTCAATTTCCAATACGCCTTGCCGGCACTGACCGCTCGACCCATATGCCGTAATAGGGTTTTCGCTTTGACGTCAATGCGCGTTCGGGCAAATGGTTTTCATTCTATAATGTTTTGCTCTTAATTCTTGTTTTAATTTCTACAATTTGCCTTTTGCCACTTTTGTTATTATTATTGTGAATGAACACACTTTTTTTTTTTTTTTTTTGGTTCTGTGTTCGTTTCTAGTTTTGTTTTTGGTTTTGGTTTTAGTTTTATTTTTGATTTTGTTTTTCGTTTTTATGTTGCAACCGCCACTTATCGCCATTGGTTGGAAATGTCGTGTCCGACTGTCGTGTTTTACAGAATCGTACGACTATTGTGGTCAACATATTTTGTGAAAGCCAAAGGTGTCAACAATAAACGCTAAGAAATATAGAACGTATAGGCATCCGTCAGTGTGTCTATTTATATTCAATTGAGTGCATTTTCATTCACAACGCTTTGATTTACTTACATAACTGTAAAAAAAATTTAAAAATTGCCTTAATTCAAAATAGCGGCGTCGCCGTGAAGGCTGGGTAGGTCAGGCACGGCTCTTTGTGCTCTGTTTTGTATCGCTTCTAAATTCTTTAACTCAGTTGAGTACTCGCATATACATACATATATTTATAAGCATCTATTTTATAATTTTTGACAGTTATTAGACATACATGTACATACAAACTCACACCTGAAATTTGGAATTATCAGTGATTTATTTCTTTATATGCCTCGAAAATAATGTTGAGGCGAGCCTTTTTATTCAACAGAAACTTTTATATACATATACAGTCTTAAAGCATGTGTATGTATTGTATTTTAATGTATGCCATATGCACATTTTGTGTTTAAAGTACCGGATAGGTCAGGCACCATGTGGTTACGCTGTCTAGGCGTCGTATTTATTTGGTCAGATTTAATCGCATTCCAGTGCATTTTGCCTTATTTGCTTGCTTATGCAATACATACATGAACACAGATTAAACATATTTTTGTTGAACTTGCAATATTTTATTGCAAAACAGTAAAACCAAAATAAATTAGTTCCTTTAAAAACGATAAGCACTATTACATATATTTATATACATACATATATACTGCATCTAAGTATAAGTATATGTAAAAAATTAGTAACTTTTGTTAAAATAACTACAATACTGTAATATTTCCGAACTATTTGAAATAATTTTGGATATGTTAACTCAGAAAAATAAAATTAAAAAGTAAGGAAGTGCAAAGTTCAGGTGTAACCGAAAATGTTTATATTCTTGTAACGTGCCAGGGTCAAAGCCGGAGAAATACCTTCAGGTGCATAAGCTTGTTAAAATAACGAAAATCATTATATGTATGCAGTTTTTGGGAGTTTAAACAATTTTTGGTTCAATTTCACATAATCTTGGCATTGAACTTATACTACTTATAGTACATCCAAAATATATAATCCAAAATATAAAAACAAGTAAAATGCCATAAGTGCTACTGATGATTATTTGCCGATTCCTAATTTGACAGCCAAACCTGCTTCCATGTTTCGTTGTCGAAGGCTACAAAATCAGAAAAAAAATGTGTAGGTCAGCTTATAGCAGATTTCTTTCATACGTAGCGAGAATTGTGTGTTAATTCATTAAATGCAAAAATCTAGTTCTCATATAATATAAGCGCTTGGAAGCAATATAGGCGAATTCTTTCATAGAAATATCTAGATACATACATATGTGAGTATTGCAGTGCCTGTAAGACTTGCATGCAGTTATCCTCGTTCAAGATTTTAACTACTAGGTCGAACTCAAAATATACAACGATTGCGAGGTATGAAGTCTTCTGCAATTAGTTTTATAAGTTTTCACACTTTTGAAAATGTTTCGTGAATTAAAAAACTAAAAAGTTATCAACTTAATCGAAAGAAACGAATCTTAAAGAAACGAAACAGTCCTAATTTTCAATATACCCGCTCGTACACTCGCCAAGCAATAAAATTTTAAATTTAATGACACAAAAGTGATAAAGCTTTTGTTGTTTTTTAAATTTCTTTAGTCATATGTTGATATATTTATTTTCTACTTTGTGCAGTGATTGCACACGAAATCGCCAACGGTTTGCTTTAAAATCGAAAAAAAATTCACATTTCATTAAAGTATTATCGCATAAATTTCTGCTCTTGCTGCCGCTGACAGTTCACTTTTTTCAATTTTTACTGAAAAAAATATACAATATATATTTTGTATTGTTGTAATTGTTGTAGTGCCCTTTCGTTGCATTTCAGCGTACGTGCTTTTGCTGGCGTACTCACATAATATGTACATATGCACATACCATACATATATAAATACTATATAATATAATATATATATATATATATATGTATATACATAAGTGAACTGTCATCTGTATATACATATATATGTACATAGGTATGTATAAATATGAGTGATATCTCAATTTTGTCCTCAAACAGTTGTTTTTATACCCTGAACAAAGTATAGACCCTATAAAATATATATAATATATAAATGATTCGTAGGCGATTTAGCCATGTCTATTTGTCTGTCCGTCCGTCCGTCTGTATACACGTCCCTAGTCCCTCATATTGCGCAGGTCTGTCTCGGCCCAGGAAGTTGTGGATATGTCGGAGCTGCCTTTATCGAACCACTATAGCATATATCTGCCATACAAACTGAATGATCGTATCTTCACGAAATTTGATATGAGTAATTGTATATGAAAATAATGCAATCTTCGAAGAAATTGTTCAGATCAGATCAATATGGCATATAGCTGCCAAACAAACTGAACGATCGGAATAAGGTTTTTCTTCTTTGGAATCTTTTGCATTTGTGTAGGGTATTATAGCTGCGGTGCAACCGAAATTAACGTTTTTTCTTGCTTTTCCGCGAATACATGTGCGGATTTTTTCTTGTGTTCTTCACAATCGATTACATAAAGAATTATTCTTCACAAGATCTTTACAGTTATTATAGTTATGTTATACACTCGCCAAAAAAAGTCTGCGTACACGCTGATATCTTATTTTATTTTGTTAAAAAATAACTTTTATATACTAAATTTTCGTGCATAATCATTATAAAGTGCTTTATTATTAGTATATTGCATAATCCCATTGCATTTAAAGCAATGAAAATTTGACATTATAATTTTATAGACGAATTTATAAAAATTTGTAATTTGGCAGCGCAGAAAAATTCTGCGTACAAGTAGTGAAATTGGAATTCCCTACGTAATAACCGAATGTAAAATTTTCGGAAAGTTATATTCTTACTTTCCTTCATAAAAGTAGCAATTTTAAAAGACTTTCGTTCTATTAAATTTGTTATTAAATTTATAATATCGAATATCGCCTAAAAAAAAGAAATAAGCCTATCTGAAAGGAAAATTATGGCTAAACTTTTCGTAGAAAGAAAAGCATACCCTAAATTCGGTCGAATTGAACACATTCTTTCATACAAAAAGTATTAAGGAGGTATTCTACTCCAGAGACATGAATTTTAGGTAGTTTCAAGTAAATCGGTTTAATAAAACTCGAGAAAAAGTCTGGTTTAAGAAAAACGCATTTAAAGTTTCGCGTAAAGTTTGTGGATCGATTAGACTCAGCCGGACCAGTTTGGAGGCCGGTTAAGTCAAATGTCTGTATCTCCGAAAATAATTTAAATTTTAAGAATCCTCTCGTAGACATATTCTTAAATAGTTAAACTTTGAAAATATGAAAAAAATAGATTTATTTGAAATTCTACACTCGAATACCCCCTTAAAAAAAGTATAAACAATCGGCGTTTCTGTAGTTCGACGCGTCCAGAGCGGTCAAAAATACTACAACATGAAACTCGTAACATTTTGCAATGTGTGAAATAAAACCTTCGATTTACTGCATCTTTAATCGACCAAAATGTTAAGAAACATTTTAAGAAATCCCCCTGGGTTTCGGCAGCAAGTTATTTTTTGTAAAAAGAGTATGTTTTGCCTCTTTAGGATCAGAGGGCGTAAGATTTTATGGGGCACGGCACTCGATAAGGAAATCTTAATGCATACTGTGAAGAACGTTGCTAGTAACTGTGCGGTCCAAATGGAATTTATAGAGTCCACCATGGCTAACTAAGCATACCTTAATAACTTAAAAATAAATTTGAAGCAAAGAGCGGTAGAATTTGACTCTTATTTTCTACAGTATAACGACCCGACGCATACAGCGAACATAGTTAAGCTTTAGTTACTCAAAAACTGGTTAAATGAGCTAAGCCTCCCCCTCGCATATATGTATACACCAACCAAACAGGTACATTATTAGCACACCCTAATAATACGTTCCTAAGCAGTTTCAAACACCACCAGAATCACTAGATTTTAATCCAAAATAGCGCCTATGAGTTTCACTGGTACGTAAAATCCGCCAACGCACAATTATCACAAACGATATGCTCAAGCATGTGTTGCAAGTGAAATGGGCTCACATCACTTCGACAGAAACCTCTAAGCTTATACATATATTCCATGTCAAACCCCTTAGTGGAAGTTTTAAAACGTTTGGGATATCCGACCGACTTTCTTTTAAATTTTAAGCAGAATAACTTTATTTGATATAGGTGTGTACCTTGTACGCAGACTTTTTCTAATAAATTTTCTCTTCGTCCGTATGTTGTGATTTGTTTAAATGTTACTGTCGGCTATTTTCTCTTTTATACCCTGCACAGTGTATATTAGGTTTGCCACGAAGATTGTAACACCCAAAAGGAAACTTCAGGGACTCTATAAAATACATATATACATAAATGATCAGCATGATGAGCTGAGTTGATTTAGCCTTGTCCGTCCGTCTTGGTTTTTATAAAAAGTATATAAAGTTATTTTTTTCAACAATTTATTTTGGATGGTACCTTGTACGCAGACTTTTTCTGTCCAGTGTATGTACAAGTATGTATGTATGACGTTTTTAGTTTATTTAATGCCGCACGTCATTATGACAAAGCTTTTGAATGTTATAAACGTAAACGATAGTGGGTAAGCGAATATTGCTGTCATGCACATGCACTACTGCTGACGTACATACATACTTACATATCTCCATACATAATTGCATACATACATATATATATACCTGCATGCCTGTACATATGTATATAAAAAGTGCTAAATACTTTTTTATATACATACATATACGTTTACATATAGCGTTGTGTTTATGCATTAAGACATACTTAATAAACATATACATATGTATGTGCATACATAAGGATATACATACATATACCTTACCTACAAACTATACTACGTCAACACGTTTGTACTGCATGTGTAGGACATGCGACATGCTGTACGTGCTACCAGCGCATACACGTGATTGACCAGCTCAAGCTCAATTTTTAACAAATACACACACATACACATATTCGTACAATATTTGCACTCATATAAATTTACTTAAATTGCATTGTTTGTGTATGGTAAATATATGCTTATACACTTATATGACCGTATATGCATTTATGATTTACCGCTTACTTACTGCTCACCGCTTGGCCTCGTGCTGTTGCATGCTCGAGTTGTGCTGCCACACTCAGGCACAAACACACTAGACACATACATACAAGTACATATAGGAGTAGGTACCAACAGGCATATTGTCATTGCTCTGCACATCCCATTAGCGTTGGCCACCCAAGCCATCGATTGGGCTGTTTGCCACCAACTCCAGTGGCCATGTAATCACCATCATTTGTTATTCCACTCGACTGCTTCACTTGTATCCAATTATATGTAATTATTGGTAATTGATTTTATTGATTGCTTTGCAGAAATGACTGGCGGATGGTTTTTTTCCACTTAATATCCGTGTGGATTTACCATCTGCCAACACTCACTGGCGGTTCCAAGTAAACAATTTATTTTCACTGTGCAATAATATGTGTGTTTTATTTAATAAGTGTTGCTTATGTAAATATGTACTTGTAATAAACATTTTACTTTTTAAATAACCCATTTTGAATATTTAATTAAATGCCTGCATTTCTGGTAATTTATGGCGGAAGCAAAGGCATTTTCAACATATTGTGTGAAATTTATATATGTACAAGTATAATATGTGAAGTACTTATCAGAGAAGTTTTCATTTCAAAATACATTTTTCCAACAACTACAAGCTCCAACTAATTAAGTTCAAAAGCATTATATGTATATAATATTGTATGTAAGTATGTATTACTAGGAAATTTTGCATTTCCAAAAAATACTTTCCAAAAAGCTTTAAGCACAATCTAATTAAGTTCAACAGCAGAAAAACAGGCTTCCGCGAACTAAACAAAGTTTAATTGTAAAAAACATACTTTTCAAAAAAATTCCAGTTTACTAATTTTCGCAAATAAATGCAAGTTTTTCTGCACTACTTTGTTATAGACACTTTTATTGCTTTCATACTTTGTATACCAAAAGCAACATTTCTAAGCTTTCCACTTGCTCAATTCTTGTCTAAACAAACGCGAAATTTCATTAAATTCTTGTAACAAAGTAAATTTACAAATGAAGATTAATTTCCACCAGCAACCATAAATTTGCCGCACTCAACTGTTTGGTCAGCCACACACACACACAAATGCACACAAATTGGAAACAAATAAATACGCGAAAGCAAAAGTAAACGTATTGAAATCACTATGAGCGCGAACGCTAACACAATTTTCGAAATCAACTAAAATCTATAAAATTTGTAAGCAAAAAAAAACACATAAAAATAATTAATTGGAACTCAGCATAAATAAATCTCTAAATATACAAAGTAAATAAGTAGAAAAGACAGTTGGCCAAATCGAAACTGCAAAAGGAAAAAAACAATAAACTACACTAAATTGGTAACTTTTAATGGCGCGATCGTGTCAAAAACTTAACTTTGCGAAATTAAAATAAATTGGTTGAAAAACGGCGAATTAACGCTAAATAAATTTTATTATACCAAAAAACACAAAATAATTGACTTGAACAGCAAAAACAAAAAAAAAAAAACAACTCAAATTAAAAATTGGTAGATCGAGGTAGGAAATCACACTTTGACTTGATAAACTGAAGAGTTGAATCAACAGGAAAAATAAGCTTATTTTCGCTTGGCACCGAAGCTTTATATATACATCACTAATAAAAAATTGCTATACAAGAACTTGATTTTGTTTGGTTAGTTTGTATCGCAGCTATATGCTATAGTCGTACGATCTATAAAATTTGTTCAGATATTGTAGTAATGCTTTAGATAATAATCCATGTCAAATTTTTTGAAGATATCTTATTTAGAATTTTATTCCGATGGTTCAGTTTGTATGGCAGCTATATGCTATAGTCTGCTTGTCAAGAAAGAGACGTGTGCAAAATTTCACAATGATATCTCACAAACTGACGGACTAGTTCATGTAGTATATACATACAGACAGACGGATGTGGCTAAATCACCTATGCTACTCAAGTTGATCATTTATACATATGTACATGTATAAATTAATTTTTATATACATATGTATTTATTTTATAGGGTCTCTGCTGTCTCCTACTGTGTGTTACAAACTTCGTGGCAAACTTAATACACTCTGTTCAAGGTATAAAAATTGTGCTTCGTGGCAAAATTTAAAATTGCGCTTGCGTAAAAATATTGCTTAACAACAAGCTTGCAAACTGAATTAAAAATGTTAAATTGATAAAATTTAAAATCAAAATAATTTCCTATTTTGTCAGTTTTCTATCGTTTGAATAGGGATTTATTGTGTAGCGCGTTCATGGCAACAGCGAGCGAGTGAAGGCAATAAAGCTAAGCTAATATGACGAAGATAAATCACTTCTACATACACATAACGTGTGTGATGCAAGAAATTTTTGGAATATAAAAAATAATTATAAAATATGTATTTTTCGAACTCTTTTCAAATTTTTAGAACAATATAAGATCACTTACTGGTTTGCTTGATTAGAATATGGTGTTTTCTAAACACAAAAGTAGCAGATTAAGAGTCAAACTCAATGCTATAAATATGTAAGTATATCGCTTAAGTTGCTTAAGCTTTTTTTATTGCTTAAACAATATGAGAAACGCTTCTTACAGGTTTTTCTAGTGTATTGAACACCCTGTATACAAATCTACATACATATACGAGTGTATATGTGTATTTATACATACATATGTATGTATATATCATACAGGTACGGCTGTCTAGTTTTACCTAGAAGTGTGCTTGTCAAGCGCGGCGCTTGATGAGCGCCTTTGTGCCTCTAAGTAACCGCTGCGATCAACAGCTGTTACAAAAGCATTAAAAAAAACACAACAACAACAGCAGCAACAATCAGCATTAACATCAGCACTGCAGTCATAAAAATCAACTGCGTTTATAATAGTAGATTGCGGCGTTCAAACAACGAAAGCAGCAACAACTGCTGTGGTAAAAGCAACAGCTGATTTTTCGCTGCAACACCTCGCATAGTAGCTACAAGTACAATACATTTCTCATATGCTTGTTGTTGCTGTTGTTCACTGCAAGCACATCTCGATTTATTTTATTTTAATTACTTTCTAGCATTACTTTTGCTTTTGCAATTACTGCCGCTAGCGCTCATGCTTGCTGTTGTTGTAATTGCTGTCTTCACCTCAGCAATTGCTGTTAGCGCTACATTATATGGTATGGTATGTTATTATTGTTATTGCTGTTGCTATGGCCGTCATCCGGTGGGGTCGGCGTAATTACATTTTTTGTTTTTGGCTTCAGCTTTGCGGCGCTAGCTGTCCGCTATTGGCAACATTATGCGGAAACATTGATGAGTTATCGAGAAGCTGATTTTTATGCGCATAGTTACATATGCTGTTTGTATATACATATGTATATATGTATGTACATATGTATATGATATTACTTTAGTCACAGATGAGTCATCTGAGTCGCATGTGATTTTATCTGAGAATCTCGCCAATGCTGTTGTTGTCAACTGCACATACGAACGGTTGCTATTTATTTCGCAAGAATATAAATTTTTACAGAATATGTACATACATATGTACATAGTTGCAGTCATTTGTTATTTCCCAACCCGTTAGGTGCGAACTAGAGTTTGTACCAGGTCAATTGTGACAGAGAATTTTACTCATTTACAGAGTTACGACAAACACAACTACTTACAAACATATATATATGTACATATATATCTATCATTTTTGCAAAAAAAAATATAATAAAATATTTTGTTATACCTGCGAAAACCTTGATTACGCAGCCTGTCTGAAACCCGTTAAATGGTTTCAAAACTGTGCCTCTTATCAGCCGATTTTTCAAACACCCATATGCTCAAAATTACTGTGCGCTGTACTCGTACATACATACATACATACATATTTACATATATGAATTATGGAGTTCCATACTGTCTTTATGATCGCTATGGAGAATATATTATTTTAGAATTTATCTGTGATGTCACAAAAATATAGCTGAATGTCACTTATAACCTCATAAAAACTATTTTATAGTTACTCTGCCTCAGCTGCTTTCAGCCTTCTATTTATTCCTGGATCTTAACAATCAATCTAGGAAGAAATCGTTTCAGAGCACCATGCTTTACAGAACCTACCCCACAAAAAACTGTCTCTGTTGTTCTTGGCATGGTTTCAATATGGACGCATTCTTATCATAGATTTATAATCTGTAACCATTTTTAACATTAGCAAGCATAAAAGCTTTATAAATCAGATTGAAAGCTAACAATATAACTGTGTAAGAGATCAAAAATATCTCTGCTAACACACTACAACAGTCTCGCGTAAGTGAATTTGAGCGTGCTTTGTAAAAGTTTTTCGAACTTCCGCGCAGTAGCCGCTTTGCCAAACAGTGCTAGATGGTAAAAATAAGTAAAATTGCAAGACTCCATTTCTGTCGAATTATTGACAAGCTGAGCTATTGAAAAAACACTTTTATGATAGCGATGTCGTTATAACTCTTTATCAAAATGGCTTAGGTCATTGGTCATGGAGTATAAAGGTGTAGTGAAAACAAGCGGAACATTTTTAGACATTTCACTCTTTGAATTAATTTTTTAGTCTTAAATATTTATTCTAATTAAATCAGTGCCGCATTCGATGAATCACACGAAATATTCAAACAAAAACAACAGGTTTTAGGTTTTTAAATATAATTATGTACTTATTTACATAACTTGTAAAAATAAATAAAACAAAAAAAATTTCGAGAAAGCCTTACAAGACTAATTAATTCTAAAATATGGATCTACCAATTCAAAAGAATTAATGTAGCGGTTTTCAGAAAAATATTATTTTTTTCTGTTGTGTGTCTACTCGATAGGCTTACGTAGTATGAGTTAGTCTCTCATTAAGCACTTTCAAAGCAGTTACAACAAGACAAAGATAACGACGAAATTAAATATTGTTACTATTTAAGCTACCGTATATTTCTACATACATATGTATACACGCACACATTTACAAACATTATGCATATGTGTATAGCTTTGATCACAGGCGAGTAATTTTGTGAAGTGAATAATTGCTTTGGCTTTAATTTGTGGATTATTTTTTATTTTCGCCAGAAGATAAATGTTCGCAAACGAGTGCAAGTGCGATACTATGTGTCATTATAAAAACATATACATTCGTACATATGTACATATGTATGTATATACAATTACGAGTATACTTATTTGTGTAATAAAAGGTAAATAATCATACTTATATACATATATGTAAACAGTTTTATGGAAAACAAAAAAAACGTTAAATTCGTTTGCACCGAAGCTATAATACCCTTCACAAAAACAAAAGATTCCTTAGAAGAACTTTGAGCGGATAGTTTGTAAGGTAGCTATATGCTATAGTGACACGATCTGAACAATTTCTTCGAAGATCGCCTCATTGCCTTAGACAATAATCCATGCCAAATTTCTTGAAGATATCTCGTTAAAATGTAAAAGTTTTCAATACAAGCACTTGATTCCGATCGTTCAGTTTGTATGACATATAGTGTATAGTGGTCCGATATCGGCCGTTTCGACAAATTAGCAGATTCTTGAGGTGAAAAGGATGTGCGCAAGTTCGCACATATACAGACAGACGGATGGACGGACGGACATGGCTAAATCGACTCATATATACTTTATTGGTTATCTCAAGTTTTCTTTTGGGTGCTACAAACATCGTGACTAATTTATTATACACTGTTTAGGGTTTAAAAAGGGAATATGAATGATGTTGCAAATTGTGTTGTTTTATTGTTGTTGTTTTGTCATTTATATCAGTATTGTTTGTTGTCAGTCTTTTGTTGTTGCATTTCCATTCAATACACAGCTAATGTGTGTGTGAGCTTTCGCACAAAAAAAAACTAAATAAAAGAATTAAATACATGTAATCATTAAATGCGAAAATAATTCCTGCTCGTCCAGCCGTTCGTGCGTGTCATTGTCGTCATTGCATGTATGTGTGTTTGTATGTATGTACGTTCACAAATGCACGTCATTAGCGGCCACAGTGGCATGGCAACAAACATATTGTATGTACAAACGTACATATGTACATACACATATGCAACCATATATATGTACATTAAATACATACCATATATATACTTATATATACATGTACATGGCAGTATATTCGTAGCAACAACAATAACAGTCAGCGGTAACAATTGTTTAGCTCGCTGAAAAGTACAACAACAATAAGCGAACGCAGTTAGACACTGTAACGCTGCAAACATGTAGATAACCCCAACAACAACAGGAACAACAACTACAACAGCAACAATAATATCATAATAAAAAGCCACACAGCCATAGGTGTTCACACAGTCAATCAAACAGTCAACGCGACAGACAGACACGTCATGGTTTAGTGCACAAAAGGCACAACAACAATAAGCGTAAATTGTATGCTGTTATTGAAGACAAAAAACAAAGCACATGCTTAACTACATACATCTACACATGCATACAATACCGTGCACTTGACAACAGCGAGTTAAGCTGAGCGCAACAACCAACAACATTGAGACGAAATAGTGTGCAATTTTAACTACGGCTTCATATTCTCATATGTCCAATTGTAAATACGAGTACACGCTTTGGCGAAACATTTACATACACATGTACCTAACCATGTTCGTAGAGGCGAAATGAAACATCTACACGCACAATCATGCGAACCGGTTTGGCTTTATACCCCATACGACAAATCATTTTTATATGAAAACCTCCAAAATATTCTGCAACTGGAACTACTAAATCTTCAATATTGACAAAACTTTTATATCGTTAACAAATAGCTGTCCAGAATATAATGATCATCAGTTTAAATTTCATACGATTCTCAAAAGACGACTCACTAGTTGGAGAATTACTCCAAGGGAGTTATGTTAGACACCCTTGAAAATATTACCTCATAAGAGAACACAATTTTTTACATGGCAGACTTATCAAGTTATAAGGAGGCAAAAGTGACATCTGTTTTCTTCTTTATAGGCAGACAAAAAGTGAAATGTAGCGAAAAATCTAAACTATTGTTGTTTGTTTCGACATTTTTGACGAGCGGCAATTTAAATAACGCACCAGTACACTTTCATTTGAAGCCAGTGAAGTTATATATGTAGATGAATAGGACTGGTATTCCTCCTAGGAAAATTAGAAATACAATATACATATAAGAAGCGAAATCTTTTTGCTATTAATTCTGCTAATAAATTTGAATGAAAATAAATCTAGAGATCAATGCGGAAGAGTGGAATGAAACTTTGTTAACAAGATCAAGAAATAATTTCTACACTGTGTGAGAGTTGCGCTCCGAGAGCATATTGCTAAACTACGTTCTTCAAATAAGAGCAACTCAATCCGGAATTTAAAACACCTAGAACGAAACATCGTACACCCTATAAAAGATATACAGTCGTATGTATATGTATAAATGATCTGCGTGACAAACTTAGTCGATTTAGTTATGGCTGTCCGTCTGTCTGTATATACGCGCACTAGTCCTTAATTTTTGAGATATCGCTCTGAAATTTTGCAGACGTTCTTTTCTTCCCAAAAAGCTGTTTATTTGTCGAGACTGCCGATATCGGACTACTACAGCATTCAGCTGCCATACAAAGTGAACGATCGGAATCAGGTGCTTGTATGAAGAACTCTTTTAATTGACAAGATATATTCACGAAATTTGGCATGGATTATTCTTTAAGGCAATAATGCAATCTCCAAAGAAATCGTACATATCGGATGTTTATAGCATATGGCTGTCATACAAAGTGAACTATCGTAAATCAGCTCTTGTATGGAAAACTATTTTATTTGACGAGATATCTTTACGAAATTTAGCACAGATTATTGTTTAAGGCAACGATATAATTTCCAATGAAATCTTTCGGCTCTGATTGCTATAGCATATAGCTGTGATACAAAGTGACCGATCAAAATAAAGTTCTTATATGGTATATTTTTTATTTGTGAAGGGTATTATAGCTTCGTTGCCACCGAAGTTACAATTTTTTCATGTTTTTACTTTTTTTTCTGCAATAACAACTAAGCGCTGCGCATGTTAGCAACGGCGACAGCAACATCATCAGCAACAAAATGATCGTTTCACCGTGCATGCAATTTTCTTGCCCAAACAACACACTTTTAAACAACTTTTTCAGCGTTTTTTCACAATGATTTTCCATGTGCCAATAAGAGTTTATAAGTACATATGCATATGTGTATGTACGTATGTATGTATGTATGTTGTTTCTGACTTTCAGTGCGCCTAGCAACAACAGTCATCGCTCCGCCCAAACGTTAGTTGGTGAATGCGTTCACTACAAATTTGTTAGCTGTTATTGTTGTTGCTCATACTCGCACACATGTTTGTACATCTATTTGCTTGTTTGTTTGCGCTCGTTCCATCAGTCAATCACGTTCATTGTTGTTGCTTTCCGCGTTGCACGTAAGCAAACGCCATTGTTGCTTAGATTATTGCACTGACAATTGCTATTGCTGTTGCTATTGTTGTTGCTGTTGTTGTTGCTGTCGCTGTTATGTATTTGCACAATTGCTACCTTTGTAGTGTATGAGAGAGCTGCACTTTGCAATTGTAGATTGCTGTAATCATTGTTGCTTGCGCTCAGCTTTTTTCCAACTTATTTCGTACTTCATGTACGCTTTGTTGTTGTTGGTACGCAACACTTGTAATTTGCTGCTGCTGCTGTTATTGTTGTTGTTGTTATTGTTGCTGACACTGTTTATTGTTAACTGTTTGCATTTGTTGCTTCGGCAATCATTGTTGTACTTAGTCGGTGATTTTGCAATTTGTGTTGCGATTTCCTATTTTGCTTTTGTGCGTTTTCCTTTTTGTTTTTGCTTACTGCTTTTCTCTGTTTTACGCTGCCAGTTTCTGTGGCTATGCTTCCATGTGCACCACTTTAGTTGCCAACCCCGCTGCCGCTACGCCATTAGGCCCCTTCCTGTAGGCGAGCGCTGCCCGTCTGACACGGCCGTTTATTGCTGCCACCGGTGTTGGGACTGCTGTTGCCGCTGACATTTGATTGCTGCTATTTGTGTTGTTATTGCAGGCAATATTATGCATTGTGTTCTGCGCTCTCGCAAAATGCTTCCTGCTCCAAATTACCTTTCGCACTTGTTGTTGTTTAATTCATTTTTTGTTTTATTGTTGTTGATGAGTGCTGCGGCAAATGTTGACTGCAACTCGTCATTTGCAATAAAAGGCAGCAGTTGCAACAATAACAATAACATCGTTGGATGACTAGAGTAGGTGGGTCAGAAAGTTAAGCAAATAATTCGGTTGACAGCAAAAAAAAATTACGGTGAAAGTTGCATATAATAATGAAAATAAATTTTAAATTGACAATGTAGTGATGAAACTACTATATATGGTATATATGTACATGTCTACATATATTTACTTAAACTGATATATTTACTTGAAACTACTATATATGGTATATATGTACATGTCTACATATAGGTATTTACTTATATGCCTACATCCATATATATAAATATATATTCAAAAGTTTTACGTGATACAAATCAAGATTATTATAGCATAGCTTTATGTCGAAAAAAAAAATAATTTTTAACATTTTCTTAAATTAGGTTCAGACTGAGTAAAACCTCATAAATACTTAGATCTAAGCTGTACATATTGATATTATTTTATTTAGCTGCTCTAAACGACTAATGAGCTTTCTATGAAACTTTTTCTTGACCAAAATATTCTTGCAAGTTTATCATTAGTACTAAGTTGTTGATGATGTTGATGTAACGGCAGAATTCTGCCGAGTTGACAGTCCTTTGCCGGCTAAAAATCAGTATCCAGTACGGTTATAAAGCCGGCTATCGTGGGAGGTAGAGTGAGGGGTGGGCCTAATTAGTCATAACAGGTGATCCAAGTAGAGATACTTTTATCAATAGGTTTTTTTTTGACAGATCACGCATGAGTCGTGTCAAGCTGTCATGTTATTCTTGATCAATATTATTTGGCATTTCATTATGAAAAGTCTTACGCCTGAACAATGTTTACAAATCGTTCAACTTTATTACGAAAATGCGCTTTCTGTACAGAATGTATTACGCGCGCTTCGCTCATTTTATGGTCAACATAATCGGCATACTGAGCGTACTATTCGCAACACCAGCACCCATCTTGAGACCCAGCATTCATTTTTTGATAATATTCGACTGAATAGACCACATCCAGTATGCAGTTAAGAACATATAGCAGCCGTAGCTGAGAGTCTACACGAAGACGTATGGAACGACTTCGTGCATTTTACATTGAGATCTTAAATTGAAAGCGTACAAAATACAACTTGTGCAAGAACTGAAGCCGCTCCACCTGCCCAAGCCACATAGCTGCGTTTTACGACATTCAATATTCAACGAATCTGGTGTAGTTTGTGGGCCGCTAGAATCATCGATCCATATTTCTTCAAAAATAATGCCGGTGAGAACGTTACAGTGGTGCAATATCGGCATACGAGCAGCTTCTTGGGAAGAAAAGCACTTAAGCCAAATTTCAGATGGATATCTCAAAAACTGAGTGACTAGTTCGCGTATACGCAGACAGACAGACATGGCTAAATCGACTGAGCTTGTCATGCTGATTAAATATATAAAAGTATGTATGTATTTACATATATTTTATAGGGTATCCGACGTTTTCTTCAGGTTGTTACAAACTTCATGGCAAACTTAATATGACCTGTTCAGCGTATAATCATATGTTTGTATGTACATATATGCTATAAAGAGAGCAAAATCTCTGTTATAAAAAGTTTTCGAAAGGGCTGCTGTTGACTGCTGCAGAAAAACTAATGAAAGATAGCTGTTTTGCAAACACTTTTGTTCTAAAGACCTACCAGCATATCCCAACGCAATTTCTTACGGTATTACTGGCGTAAATAGACCTATTCTCAATATTACGCGCATTACTTAACTCAATAAATTTGGCAATAAAAACTCCACTAGTGACGTCACATTAGCGACTCTATAACAAAAAGTAAGTTGTAGCAACTTTCTCTGTTAAAATAATGAACTCAATCGGACAACACTTGTTGCTTTCATTTCGCTTCAAACTGCACCATTGTACTTTCCATGTTTTGTAAGTATCTAATCATCAGCATTTCACCAATTACCAACACTTCTACTTCCCGCAGCGCCACACCCCTGCACATTTTAAATTTCATTTGGATTAACTTAATTTGATTTCGCTTCAAAAGCTGTTGATTGAATGCGATTCTGTTGCCACTATTATTATATGATAATGCCACAATTTGTTGTTGCCGGTGCTTAGCGTACACCAACCGATTATGCTGCAGATTTCGTTCAAATTTTAGTTTTCATTTGCTGCTACAAACTCGAAACTGCTGAACCACTTCTTCTATGTTCATCAGCGAGAGCAGTGAGCGATGATTGGGCTCTGCTACGTTTTTTGTTGCTTTTATTGTTGTTTTGCATTAGTTTTCTGTTTTTTGTTTGCTGATACAGTTTGTACTTGTATTTTCCAAGTTTTGTTGATTGTTGTGCTCCAGTGTGCTGGTAATTTTCCATTCGATTTTTTAATAAAATTTAATTGTTTTTTCTGTTATTTACCTTTTATTCGCCACGGTTTGTTTTTTATATATCATATATACATACATATGTATGTGCATATGTATATGTATTGGTTGCTTTGATATTTGTAATTTGTGCGTGGCTGCTGGCAACAACAAATCAACTGAGCAGGCAAGCATTCAACCAAACTGTCAGCCAACCAACCATAGTCAAATGGAATCATTGACCTCAGCCGCACGTCTGCCTGCCGAACCATCTGCATTATATATGTATGTGTGTGTGTTTGCATAAGTATCACTCTATTACTACCGTAAGCCGGCTGCAGCGAAGCTTGCGGAGGCAGCGCGAAACAAAATGTTTTGAATCGATATCGAATTTGCCGACTTCGCCCATTTTCAACACCACACACGTACACATTCATCTCTATACATATATATTAATGTTTTTTGTTGCTTTTTTATATTTACTTGCGGTTTTTTGTTTGTTTGCGTCTATCTTTATTATTTTTGGCGTTAGTTTTTCCAGACTTCCGCCAAATTAATTGATAACATACTTTTACACATATAGTCACACTGCATACATACATACAAACATAAATACGTCGTCTAATGACATTTCCAACGCTTTATGCTAAATGCCAGTAGTCTTTTTCGTTCATTATTTAATTTTTCTTAAATTTTATTACTGTCTTTTAACCTTATTTGTCTCTGTCAGCGCCGAGTTTGCCTTTTGCCTTTTCTGTCGGCGCGAATTATTACCCGCAAATGCCATTTTTGCGCAAAACCACTCAAAAATTATTTTTCTAATTTAGACATTTGCAATTTTTGAAAGTGCCGACAGTGCCGTTAGTCGGTCGATTAGCTGGTTGCTTGCCTGACTGATTATTGGTGTGGCAGTGGGTGTGTTGGACACAGTTTGTTGCCATTTCACGCTTTCATGCCTCCGCTTAAAAAAATAGTGTGTGCTGACAATTGTCACTTAGGGCATTCGCGAGCTATTAGCAGTCAAATTTAAAGCCATTAAAAAGAGTAATAAAAAGAAAAAGAGTGAACTTCGATTGCAACGAAGCTATATATGATATATAAAAAGTGTATATTAAAAAGATCTTTGCAACTTCAAACTGATCGGTTAGTTCATATGACAGCTATATGCTATAGTGGTCCGATCTGAAAAATTTCGGCGGAGATTGCATAATTGTCTTAGGCAAAAATCCATGCCAAAGTTCTTGACGATATCTCGTCAAATGAAACAGCTTTCCATACAAGCACTTGAAGCCAATCGTTCAGTTTATATGACAGCTATGTGCTATAATGGTGCGATATCGACGGTTCCGATAAATGAGCAGCGTCTTGCTGAGAAAATGATATGCGCAAAGTTTCTAAACGATATCTCATAAACTGTGAGACTATAAATACATACATAAGTGCTTATATACTATGTTGGGTCTCCGTCCCCTGCTTCTGGTTATTACGAAATTCGTGACAAACTAAATATACCCTGTTCAGGGTATAAATATAATGTAGTAAATCTTTTTGGGTTTTACGAAAACAAAAGCGTTTTATTGTGGTTATTTGAATTGTTAAAAGCCATAGAAGTCTAATGCCACCTATTGAAGAAATAAACACTATAATTTAACAGAGAACCATAAAACATCTCCAGCTAACTGATAAAGTCATAAATGTTGTGTGGAAAAGCACTGAGTGTTATTTGAGTCATCAGATAGAATAGATGGTGATAGAACAGAAGCACTGATGTTGCAAAATAATGTCAAATGATAAGATTTCTATCGCCAACAAGTTGAACTACAAATTACAATTAATTAACTATTGACAAAATATTTAGCATTTTTGAATTTGTTGATTTTTGCAGCTGTGAAAACAACACAAACCAAATCATAACAATATTAGTGACTTATTAGCATAAAAAGTTAAAAGTGTGGTACTTTTTTCAACTTCAAAACTGTAATTATGTATTTGTTAAGAAAATAAATGTTTCATCTTTTTTATTTATATATATATTTTTTTTAAATGGTTTTGGGGTATTCACCAACAGAGTTTTAGCAGAAAAACATGCATATTAACGCAACTATACATCAAAACGCTAAAATAGTATGCCAAACATTACTTTTTTATAAATAAAAACTGAACTTTTTTTATTTAACATTTCTTGCAATTTTCGACTATAAAAAGTTTAGATATTTTTTAGTTACTACTGCCTTTCAATGTTTATTATAATACTTTTAATATTTACACTATAGTTATTTAAAAGTTTTGGTTAACACTCTTCTCATATTTATGGCTAATGAAATTTTTTCCTATAGTAAAGCGTGCAGGGTATTTCCAGCTTCAACTGGTTCTCAAGTTGAAAACATATGTTTCAATAATTTTATTCAAACTACATGAAACTTTTGTTTAAAGTCATAAAACAGTTGTTGAAGTGTACCCCAAATCCCACGGAATTTTCCACCAGCTGCAAATTTTAAATAAGCATACATATTTTTTTATATAACCTCATAGTTATATTTATAATTTTTGAAAGAACATATGTATTTTTAGTATCTTTTGTTGATAATTTTGGCCTAGATATGACATATGAAATACTACCCAAAATGCTAACCGAAGTTTTTACTCAAATTTTTCAAAGTAAACAGCTGAATATTAATGTAGTATTAATAATTTCGATACGCTGTCTGAAATATAAACCGGTGATGCTTGCGCTAACTCTACAGAAAGCAAATAGAGTGCTAATATATTAAGTAAGTGTGTTAAGTGTGTTACTCGCAAAGAAAAAAGTAACCAATTATATAAAAAGCTATTAAACAACTGGATATAGATTTTATTCTTGTCATTTTTAACGAAAACGAATTTCGTTATTTATAGCAACGAACAAAATTGGTAAAAAAAACTGTTCACTACATTAAGGTATACTTACATACATAGCACCCACTAGGTATACTTACTTATATGCATTTATTTCCTAGTTTGTTTGGAATCCTTTGCATCCCTTATTCTACAAAATTCTCTATTAGGTACATATATATGTACATATTCATTTAGTTTCTAGTAGCTTTGAAATCCTTTGCAAAAGGTATGAAAATTATTTTCCATTTATCAGATTTTCGAATTATCAGACATGCCCCCCGCTTATTAGATTTAAGCACTGCCGTCTTGTCAAAAAATGTTTAACAAATTACAACAGAATTATCTAGTTGATTTCAATACAAGAGAGTATTAAACAACTTATTAGAGTGTTATAGTCGCTTAAGATGCTATTTTTACTGATTTATGCGAACTCATTGAATACCAGTTACTTGTTCGATTCGTCACTTAAATAAGTATGTTTTTCTTTGATTTCTTTTCCAGAAAACCATTCCCAGCGACGTTCACAACTAATACGTATGGACTAATAGATGCTTATACATATGTAAGTATGTCTGTATGTGCATTTGTCATTATTAAGTTGACAGTTCTTCAAGTAGCAGTTTGTAAGAAAATTGATGACTCCGGCTACTAAGCTAGTCCGTGACTACTTCTTATGTGTATTTGCGCGATCATCTTGCCTTAATATGCCATGATCCGCAAGACAGTAGCCTCGATTACGGTAAAATGAAAAGAAAAAATAACAATGATAATAATAATACAAGATGTGCAACAAAGCAAAATCATGCAACAACTACCGCAACTACAACAGCAATACTTAACCAGAACAATAACCGCAAATTAACTTAAATGCAAGTTTAAACGAATGAGGCGCGTAAATTACTGTTGTACAAACAAGCGAGCCAAAAAAGAGCAAAAATAATTATAATGACTATTTGCTAGCAACAACTGCAACGCACAAGCAATCATGGCCATGCAGCAGCAACAAACAGCAGGCAGCAGGCTGCGCGGCGAGCACGCCAACCACTTAAGTAGCCGGCAATGGCTGAGTGGTGATTAGCAAGTAAGCGATTTAATTTATATTCTGCGTTTTAAGTTCAATTTTATTGCCTGCCCGCCTGCCTGACCAGTTAACCTGTCGCTGTATGTACACGTACAAACAGACAGGAGTATATGTACATACGTACATATATGTGCGGCTGTCCAATTGCTGGCGACTATCTTGGCGCTTTTGTTTGATTGTTGGGAAATTGTTAGCGTAACTGTTCGTCAGCACCTTCTTTATTGCGCTCGCCATTTATGTACAAACATATGTATGTGCATTTATATACTTACTTACATATATGAGTATATAGGCATTTGGCAACGTTTTTGACATGCTTAGAGCGGCGGCGCTCCCTCCGCAACCAGTTGGCACAACTAAGCCTAATTCTTGCGCAGGCAAGCGTCGCTGCAGTGGAAAGCTGCATTTAATTGTCACTAGCAATGGCAGCGGAATTTGCCGCTACAAGTCTGCCTGCCAGCTCCCTGGAGACGACGCAGCGTTCATGCATTTGCCGTGGCAAGTATTTGTTCGAAAGCGGAAAAGTGTTCGTGCAACACTCGCTTAGGCGATAATTGTGATGGCAACAAGATTGAGTGAGAAAAAAATCAAATAATTGAGGCGTGATTACATCGCTCATGGTGTTGGCTGCTGGGTAGGGGATTGACGTGCATGAGCAGGCGCTTTGCAGACGCTGAAGTGCTGGCAATTGTTGATTGCGGTGCGAATTGGTTGAATGACTCGTTATTTTATATGCAATTGCTAATTATTTTTGATTAACTACGATGAAGTTGTAATATATAAAGATATGCGATTTTCTAATCAATTAATTTTTTTAAATATTATTTCGTTTTATTTCAACTCAATTACATTTATTTTTATTTTAATTTTGTAATTTTCTTATTTCAAATATAAGTATCTATATTTAGTTGCCTTCATTTGTTATTTACATTAAATTTCTTTACTCAAAGCAAATCAATTTAATTCAATAACACTTCAAATGTTATCGTCTGCTGAAATATGTGCAAACATATACTTATGTAAATATACACACATAATACACTATGCTTCCAACTCAAGTATGCATTTAATACTTCAAGGCAACCGCGCTTATCAGTAAACTATAAAAACTATAAATTACTTAGACGAAAAGTAAACTTGAGTAATTAAATAATGCTAAGTTTGAACTAAATATATTTACATATGCACATATGGTACATATACATATGTACATAAGTACCTACTTATCATCAGCGTTTGTTACTCACTTGAAAATATCAAATGCCAGTGTTAACAATGACGACAATGTCTATGTACATATGTATATGTATGTATACTATATTTGGTACATATGTATATGGTATGTATGTAGGCACTTAAATATAACGTATTAAAAATTGCCTGTTTGGCAACAGCCACTGAATTATGGAAATGAAAACTACAATTATGAATTTTATACTCAACATCCGTTCCGATGAATTTCATAGATACGTTTTTTTCCGCCAAATGACTCAAAATTGGCCCATAGTAACGCTGCTATTGCACAACAAACATATTTTTAGAAAAGAAATACAATTTTTAGTATTATTTGGAATTTTTATTATGTTCAGCAAATGATAAGATATTTTGATTAGTCACATACATATGTATGTATGTTTGTGTGCATGTAAGTATGTATGTATACACTTTGCATTTTGTACAAAAGCCCACGTATGGACAATTTCTCGAACTGCCGATTTCTCATGCATTGCAAAGTATGAGTCAAAAAAAAAGCTGACGAAATTTCTTTCAGCACTTTACAAATATTTCAAAGTAGCAAATAATATATACATACATACATAAATATGTATATTAATATATACATACAGATGTATGTACTATATGCAAATAATGATGAGGTTTTTTAGTTCAAAACAAAATAATTTGCAAAAAGTTGGATTTTGAAATAAAAATTTATATACATACATACTAGGGTGGAACGAAAAAAAAATTTTTTTTTGTTTTTGCTTAGCCTGAGGGTAAAATCTGCAGATTAAAATAAAAGAAAATTTTTGTACAAAAACATCTAGGCCCACTCAGTTTTAAAGTAAATTTCGATTAAAAATTTTTTTTTGGACAAGAAAAAATTATTTTTGGTTTCAACTCTTTACATTTATATACAATAAAAATTACCGAATTTGACGGTTTTTGACTCAAAATTTATTTAAACGCTTAAGGAAAGCATGTTGCCGTTTAAGACTTTTTTTTTAAAACTCCAATAATGACCACAAAATTTTTTTTTTATTTAAAAACTTTTAATTGGCCAAAAAGAGGACTCTACACAGCTTCTAGAACACTTATCAAAAATTTTTTACGAAAATTTACTTTAAATCTGGGCAGACGCTAGATGTTTAAAAAAAAAATTTCGCTCCACCCTAATGACAAAAATTTTGGGTACAGTTCTACTTTTTTCCAGTTTTTGATTTTTTTCGATCGTAGGCCTGTACGGATAATAACTTTTTTTAAAGATTTTTTTATTTTTATTTCATCCACATAGAAGGTTAAAATTTTAGGTGTGCCTGCTAAACTATTTTAAACAGTATCCTACAAAGCTCAGATCTTCTCTTATACTCCAATTGAAATGTATCAATCACAATCAAGAAAATATTATTATAACTACAAAAAGTTTTATATTGGGTTGAAGATATAAAATGTACTAGTATCCAAGATTTTTCTAGAAGCAGTTTCTTTACTTCTTTTTTTTTTTGCCCAATATTTCAATATGTTTGTATGTTTTGAATGTTTTATGAATTTCATCACATAATTTCCTCATTCATTTGTATTCTTTATGTCTATGGATTAGCAATAAACTAAATAACAAATAAAACAAATTGTATTATCCGCCAAGCGCTCGTCAATAAATTATTTCCGCAAATGCAAAAACAAACTAGTCCGTATAAAAATAATCGTTCTCATAGACATTATCAAACCAATCGTATTTGAATCATCGCGATCGCGCGTCGTTGACGACAAACGCGAGCCACAGTACAAAAATTGCAAATCAATAACAAAAAGTAGGCACTCAACAGCGCTCATCTCCACTAAAAACGTGCAAATGTTGAAGAAAGCGTTGCGACGTGTGCCAAACAAACACTTTTCTAGATATTTACACACATGCATATGTATGTATACATTCGTACAAATGTATGCATTCAGTGTTTATTTTACTTTGGCGCTCGGCGCTGTTCCTGAAATCAACGCAAAACAAAAGCTTTGCAATGCTGATTGTTGCTGTGCTTCTAGAGATTTCGCTGCTTAACGACTAATGGCCAAAAGTCGAAACTTACTCAGAGCAATTAAATAAAAAAAAAATTTAAAAATAATATAAAAAAATATAATAATATAAAATAAAAATAAAAATTAAATTTCCTTCCTTGTCTGCTTGAATTGTTTGCTGGCGTACGTGTGTATGCGTGCTGTTGTGAATTTTGCAACCAATGGCGTTATAACTACACAAAATGTAGACAAAGTGTAACCGAAATTTGAAAGCCACCCGGCAACAGCGTCAAAGTTAGCCGGAAGAGTCATAACAGCAACTACATACATACATATTATTGTACATACATATGTCTGTATGTATGTATGTACATTTGTATTGTGAGCAGCAATAACAAAAATGAGGCAAGTAGCACAAGCCTCTTCATAAGTGCATACATACATACTTACTTATACTTATGTACATATTTATTGTTTGTTGCTAGACCTTTCTTTGCCTATTATTTGCTGTCTTATTTTTTATTGTGGCTTGTTGCTATTATTTCTGTTGTATTTGCTGCTTTTTTGGCTGACTCATACACGACTTGTCGACTCGTTGCTCACCTCACGCGATCACTTTTTCTAAGCAGTTACCATTTTATTGTTGCAACAATGCGTTGTTTCGCCAAATACGCACACATACATATGTACATGCACTTCTTATGTGTGTGTGTTTCTTATTGTTGTTGTTGTATAAAAAAATTTTCCATAATATTTTATGAAACCCATTATCAGTTGGCAACAACAAGCGCCATGATCACTTGGCTCATTGCTCACAAGCGAGCGCACGTGTGTGTGTGTGCGCTCATTATTGTTGTTGTTGTTGTTATTGCGTGTAGCGCTTGCTATAGAGTAACAATTGTTGAAAATTTGTGTGTTCATATATTATTTTCATTGCAATCGACTATTGATCGGTTGTGTTTGGTCAGTTTGGTGCGTTGACTTTTCGACTTGACGATCATTGTCACAGTTTTTGCCTCCCTCTTTAGCTTGGCGTCTTTCACAATTTGTTTTCATTGTTTTCGTCGGTGTTGCCAAGTGCTTTGCAACGCTTGGTAACGCAAGTTATTGTGCAAAAACAACAATTAACGTTAGCAATTGGCATTAAACATGTTTCTACTACTGCTATTTTCGTTGTTGTTGTAGTAGTTGACGCTACGTTAGTTACTCAGATCTATTGTTGATTCGTCAGCCAACTAAGATGTCAAATTGCTCACATAAATATCGACAAATTTATGTACATACATAATTGTGTGCCGTTGGAGACAGCCACAAAAAAATAACTGCGAGGTTATGCGGTGGCGTTTTGCCCTCAAACAGTGGTGCAAAATTGCCCAACTGGTGAGTAAAAAGTTATGGATTTGATCACGCGTTAAAACTACTGTAGCAATTATGTATCAGAAAAAATAAAATTATTTTACGCTTTCAAGTCGAAAAACTTCGTCGTTTTTGTCAATTTTTATACTCTCGCAACCTGTTGCTACAGAGTATAATAGTTTTGTTCACCTAACGGTTGTTTGTATCACCTAAAATTAATCGAGTTAGATATAGGGTTATATATATATAAATGATCAGGATGAAGAGACGAGTTGAAATCCGGGTGACTGTCTGTCCGTCCGTCCGTCCGTCCGTCTGTCCGTCCGTCCGTGCAAGCTCTAACTTGAGTAAAAATTGAGATATCTTTATGAAACTTGGTAGACATGTTTCATGGTACCGTGAGACGGTTGGTATTGCAGATGGGCGTAATCGGACCACTGCCACGCCCACAAAACGCCATTAATCAAAAACAAATAACTTGCCATAACTAAGCTCCGCAATAAGATACAAGACTGTTATTTGGTACACAGGATCACATTAGGGAGGGGCATCTGCAGTTAAAATTTTTTTTTAAAAAGTGGGCGCCTCTAATAGGTTTAATATGCATATCTCCTAAACCGCTAATGCTATAATAACAAAGTTCACTGGAAGCAAATGTTTTTAGCACTTCTATTGACGGTGTGAAAATAGTTGAAATCGGGTGGCAACTCCGCCCACTCCCCATATAACGGTGCTGTTAAAAACTACTAAAAGCGCGATAAATCAAGCACTAAACACGCCAGAGACATTAAATTTTATCTCTGGGATGGTATGAGATGACTTTATAGGAACCGTGTTCAAAATTAGTCAGTGGGCGTGGCACAGCCCACTTTTAGGTGAAAACCCATATCTTGAGATCTGCTTAACCGATTTCAACCAAATTCGGTGCGTAACGTTCTTTTCATGTTTCTATGTCATAGTGCGAAAATGGGCGAAATCGGATTACAACCACGCCTATTTTCCATATGACACCATTTTAAATACCACTTGATTCTTTCACTTTCCACTATGCAAATCAGGCAACAATGACTGTGTCGGGATAAAACTTTGCGTGAATAATGCGATTAAAGTATGCCACCTTGTGGCCAAAAATTGTCTAAATCGAACCAAAACTGTTTAAGCCCCTAAGTACTAAATATGTGGACCCCACTGCCTATAGTTGACCTTCTACCGAAAATATCAGTCAATCAACAAAGAAATCTCAAACGAGTATACCATTTGACTTTGCGAGAGTATAAAATGTTCGGTTACATCCAAACTTAGCCCTTCCTTACTTGTTATTTTTTTTTTTTTTTTTTTGAAGAGAAATTTTTATAAATAGTAAACAAATGTAGGTTTACAGAATTTATTGCACATTCATTTTGAAAAAATTTGTACCTATTTCCTTCATCCCGTAGCCGATCTCCAGGAAAAAAAAATGTGTCTGGCGGCTAGAAAAATTTTCTGCTTAAATTTATCTCAAATCCACAAACCAAAAAACTTAGTATGACTATAAATGATAACAGGTACTGACCGAAGAACTAGTAAAATTTTTGATTTTTGATAAAATTGCGGCTTCAAAAAAGGATTTCTTTGTAAAAAAAATTTACACTTCGAAGTAGTTTAATAAATTAAAATTATTATCTGAAATCGTATGCTTTCGATCATTACTTGACAAATATATCTAAGAAGGTCGTGTGCAATAATTGGAAATTCCTGAAAGTCGAGCGAATAAAAATCGAGTATTTGATTTTTAATTCCATTTATATCAGTTTATAATAACAGTAACTCACGTAAAACAACTTTTTATAAGGTTTTCATAGGCTTAGTAAATTTTGCTCAATGAAAAAACGCATGTTTTTGATTTTAACCTATGTTTTGCTTGTTTATGTTTTAAAATTATTTTTTAACTTTATGAGTATTTAAACACTTTTATTTGTAATAGAAAATTAGGTAATAGATATAATGAATTAAAATATAATTCAAACTGTAATAGTTTCTTCTTGATTTCAAAACTTGCAAACTATTGTGAACACAGCCTACTGTGCTTTCGAATTTAAATATATATATACCTTCAATATATCGTAAATGTTTTAAATATCTTCTTAGGCACTACCTAAATATTACGTAAACAGCCCACTGTGCTTGCGATTTCGGTCGTATCATCATTCGTTGACCTAAACCATCAGTTACACGGCACGCTGACTTAGCAACGCAACTGAATTATAGTCAGCTAGCAACAGCAGTAAGCTAAGCTCATGCAAAACAAAAGTAACAACAAAAGGCAACAGCAACAACAATACGACAGCAAACCACACAGTAATAAACAAGACAGATGTTGTGTAAAGCGAAATTAAAACCCGAAAGACCGATCAAACGGCAGTAGAAACAAATTCGAAACGGGTGTCAAAATAACAAAAACAATAACTGCTATTAGTGGAACATAACAACAACTAAACAAACGCATACATACATATACATATGTGTGTGTGTATAAATAAGTAAATTATCAGCGTTACAACAAATTTGGCGAAGCTTCAACAATCAAGCGTTAAGCTGTGAGCTGATCTCGCGATAATAACTGCAATAATGACGTTGAACCAGCGGCAAAAAGCATAACAATGAATTATACACACGCACATAAGCATGTACATACAGACATACATATGTATATGAACATACAAACACACAAACACAAGCGAAAATATCATTAAGAGGCGGATGATGAGTAACTTTATCGCCTTTATTTGCGCACAGCAGCAGCAGCAGCAGCAACAACAACATTAGCGACGACAACAACATAGACATTAACCGCAGCACAAATTTGTTGCTGTCGCTTGACTGCTAACGCTCGTGTTGAACACGTTTTTCGCTACATCAACGCTTGTTGTTATTGTTGCTGCTGCGCTTATTGTCTGACGATCGTCCATATTTTATGCGCGCAGCTTTGCTCTAACACACACACACATACACACACCCATGCAATTGTGCTTCTCGATTGCCACTGCCGTGGTGGCTGCTGCTGATGAGTAATCTTTATTGCTTCGCCTTTTGTGCGACCGATTTGCGGTTTATCGTTGCCAATCAAGCGTAGAAAGTCACGTTATTTGGCCGATGACTTACTGCAGTGTCTTAAGTGTCGCACGAAAACCAAAAAGCAATCGAATAACGCCGGTTTATCAGCAACGGCGGTTCGTTGCGCGCAATTTGACTGGTCACTTTTAAATTTAGCCCGAGCATATTGAACTTTTTTTCGCAAAATAATCATACTTCTGGTAATTTTCGTAAGCTTAGTAGACAGCACGTCATTAACTTGAATTAAAATTTGATCACAAATATATTTCCACAACAGGAAATACGGTTTGTAAATCACATTATGGACTACCAGAAAGAAAGCGTACAAGAAGTCAAAAAGTATCTCTATTGACAGATCAATATAAATCCAAAAGTTTCTTTAATTTCAACAAAATATTAATCTTAGAAAACTCGCTTCTTTACGCTTTCTCTGAAAGCTCTGCGCTCAGATCTCTCCAAAACTGAATACTTCCGAGCATGGCATAGGTTAGGTTAAAAGGTTGTCGATCCAAAAACACATCCCTGTCGTGTGGTGAGAATACCGATTCATCCGGATACCTAAATACTCTTAAGTATTGGTAAAAAAGACTCTCGGAAAAGCGCCACATACTCGTATGTTTTTGTTGAGCCGGCTGAGTCTGATTCTACATCCAAAAGTTAAAAATTTTCCAACACTCGCTTCTTTGCGAAGCATAAAATATATTAGCTTAGGTTAAAAGGTCAAGCCAAAAAATAGAACCCAAGTAGACAGTTGAGAATGCCGGACCATTTTGAAACTAAATACTCGCAAATATTGATCGAAAAGACTCAAAAATCGAAAAGCGCTTTGAGCCTGCTGCAAATTTCTAGAGGCGGCTGATATCAATTCCGACTATTTAGCAATGTTGGCCGAATATATGACTGCCGTGATGTTTCAATTTCAGTCTTTCAAAAGCTGGACCATTGTGGAGAAACTGCCTGAATATTTTTTTATCACACTTTACTTCATACAGATTTGACTGTTAGCGTCCGAAAAAACTCTCAGCACGCCTATGGGACAATGACCAGTAAGAACTCCTACGAAGGCAACAAGATGAGCCTTAAGAGAGCGTGTAGTTCAGTCGATCTCCTGCTTTCCACACTAGGCCCGAAGGATCTCGCAGTCTCACAGCAGCCAGTTGTTGACTAGCGCTTGCTAAGCTCACGTCCAAAGGTTCAGCGCTAGAGCGCGAGAGACCAAAGGCAATCCAGCTCGTTACCAAACCGCTGTAATCGAGACAAGGCTACCTACGCTTGCCAGCAAAGCTCAGATTTTACAAAACACATTTTTTTTAATTAAATAAATGCTAAATATTATTTGTAGTGTCTGAAATGAACTAAGAATTAGTGCAGTTATCTAAAAAAAAATGTGTGCTTGCTTCTTTTCAATTTTTATTCCGCTTTACAATCTGGGTGATTCATTTAATTGCAACATCAACTATCTAAACTACCTGTTCACCTCAATGTCAATCTGCTTTTCAGGGTAATTGGACACGAAAGACATAAAATTAAGTCAAGAGCCAATGAAGGCAACGGAGTGAAACCGCAGCCACGTTAGAGCAGAGTTACCAAGTGCTTATGTAATTACCCTACAGATAAAAATATGAGCAAATATCTAGGGCAAAGCTGCTGTATGGAAGTAAAAAGATAGAATTGTGAAGTAACTAGATGCAAACTAGTTATTGTAACTAGCTACATTGGAATCACATACATGTTTCTATACAAGAACTTGATTGTGATCGATCAGTTTGTATGGCAACTACATACATATAAGTATGATATAGTGATCCGATCTGCACACTCTCTTTGGAGATTATACTGTTGCCTTAAGGACAAGTACATGATTTATAATATTGCGTTCAAATGGCAGCTTCTGAGGAAAAACAGAATGTCTGAAAATTTTCAGATTGATACCTCAAACCTGAGGGCAGATAGAGAGACGTGTGTACTTGGCTAAACCGGCTTAAATTTAATATACCTTGTACAGGGTACAAATAGTGAAATATCATACAACATTTGGTGCTCCGAATTTGTGGCGCTCACGTTATACCAACAGAAGCCACTAGTTCAGGAAGTAGTGACAAAGTCAACGTAAACAGACCAGGCTCCAGCTTCATATCTGTAATGTTAGACCGCCTTACTGTCATTACTATTATTGCTAATATCAAAGTTTGCTCATTATGTTGATGGTAGTGTTGTTGTTGTATTTTTTAAACGTGATGTTGCTAACAATATGCTACTCGCTGCCAGACCCGAGACGCGCTGCTTGCAAAAATAATAAAGATGGCTAAGCCCAAAATAAAAACCGTTTCGAAAGGAGAAACGACAACATCAGCAACAACAAATTATGGTATTCGCTTGCTAGTTGTTGTCGTGGTGCTACTGTTGACTTCAACTTTTCGAGCAAAAAACAGCTCGATTTACCACCACTCTAAGACAGCTGTGACACTGGTGGCGTTAAAGTATTTTAAGCGAGGGGATCAACAAATTGTGGCAAGAAAGCAGAATTTCTATATAAAAAAAAACCGTAGCGCTTTGAAATTATTGAGAAATGTGTTCGAAAATGGTTAATACATATGTACATACTTAACTGATATACATATTTATATATATTTTTAGAAGAGTTGAGACAATATTGACCACTTTCGAAAGAGTCGCACATCAAACAGCTTCAGCCACCACTGGCAGACTGCCAGTATGTAACTTTCAGACTGTTATTGTTGTCTTTTGCTGTTGCTGTTGCTGCCTTGGGCGCTTTGATCTTGATGAACTTGATCGCGTGGCATATATTCTGTTTGTTGCTCTTGTTAGAGCTGACAGTACATCGCAAACATTTATTAACATTGCAATCATGAAAGCAACAATAACAGCAGACAACATCAAAAGCCATAAAACAACATCAACTCAGCTCAGCTCAGGCTCTGTAGGTTTTTTTTTTTTGGTTTTTTTGTAGAAATACGAGTACAAGCATAACATTATATTTTTATATGGACTATATATTCTAATTTCGTTGTCGGAAAACAACTGATTGCCGGCAGATAGCTATAAAAAATGAGCATCAGCCAGAGCAACAACATTAATTATATAGCGACTGCTATCATATTTCTCTTTTTAGAGAGTTTAATGGCTTAGGCGTGCTAGTCGCCGCTCGCGTCTTTGGCTGAAACAGCGCGCATGCGCAGCCACCAACTCGTATGGAGTGGGCAGCCCACTTTTGTGACCAACAAAAACACCTTTTTTCAACTGATTTCCCTTGCGGATTTTTGTACACTCGCTAGTACTTTCTAATAGGTTTTGTTAGCTTATTGTTGTTGTTGTTGTTGCGGTCAGCGTTGATATGGCTGATCTATTGTCTGCGCTAACGGTATTGTCTACTTATTTCTGCTTCTTACTTTAACCTTTCGTTATATCAACGCTTCATAAGACGCTTTCTGCTCGTTCTTTTTTATGGCTTGTTCGAGAAAAACCTTCTGTTTTGCTATTGTTGCATTGTTTAGTATTTTTTTTTTTTTGGTAGTTAGATTGCACTTTGTTAGCTGCTACAGCCTCTTGTCTGGCCATTAAGCGTCTAATTGTTGCCAGCTCGCGGCTGCTGGCTGTCGGCTGCTGTTATTTGCTGTTTTTCTGCTTTTCTTTACCTTTCCTACTTTACCGTTACTCGTTGCTAGTTGCTACTGCTTTTGTGCGCCGCAATTGCTATTGGCGTACTCTTAGGTCTGGCCGTTATTGCCACTGGGTTGTTGGTCTTAATTTGGCTTCTCACCTCTTGCTGTCAGTTACAGCTATGACTTGACTAACTTAACATTAAAAACTATACGAAACTTTTAAAAATGTATAGCTTGCAATTTTTTTGCAGACTTTATTACCTCTTCGCCGGCGAAACTTTAAGTTAAGTAAAATTTGAAAGAAAGAAAGTTTTTAAACTTATCTTTAGCTTATATTTAAATCTTTTTCATGCATAGTTCTAGAATTGGCATCACATTTGAGGTTAGGTAGTAAGAAATACAATACTATATATACTATAATTAATTCAGTCGTCAGCGCTAAAACTGAATAGCTTTGAGTATCGTTTTGATACGAGAGATCGCTCTTAAAAGGAAAGAAGCTCGTTACGCTCTTACAACAGACGTTTGTCTACAGACATCTACAGAAAAAAGCTAGAAAATTTACTTAAAACGCGACATTTTCATAACATCAAATCAAACTAAAAGCTTAATAATATACTTAAAAAAAGTTTAAATATTTTTGTTATCAATTATGATGAAATATTAGCGATTCCACCACGATCACGATTAGAAAAAAATCAATTTTTACTTGAGTTGATCAGTTGACTGACAAAAACATACATACAAATGTAACTGTAGCTAAGCTAGGCTTGCATATATTGACGAGCAAATTGTTGTTGTACAATCATTTTTATTGCGCTTGTTGTCGAGTGGTTCCGATGAATGATAAATCTTTTTCGCATTTTTGTGCTATAGAATTATTAATAAGCGCATAAAGTAACGTGGCCACTAAAACCACTTCCTTTATGAAGCGATATTTATACGAATATTAGTAAAAAATTAAATATTCTATCTAAAAACGTGAAGTACTTGAGTGAAGAACTTAAATGGTGAAATATCTACATACTTATGTACATATATATATATACATACATATTTAGACCTACTTTTGTATGAATATAAACATATGTGGTGTATACATATGTACATATGGTTTTTATGAAAATAGAAATACATTTTATTCAACCTCTAAAAAAATCAAGAAATAATCTCATATGCATATTTTCATACATATGTATGTATGCACATTAGGATGGGTAAAAGAAAAGCAATAAAAAAAGAAGGATGGGTAAAAGAAAAGCAATAACAAAACAAGGATGGGTTAAAAACTGACAAGCTCTCAACTTTTTAATTGAAGGCATTATACTAGAATAAAAACTGAATAATTGGTTGCGAGAAAAATATATATGATATATGTTGTTGTCCGATTTTCTTTATTTTCACTTTCTTTATTAAGTATGTATTCGAAAACAGTTGTGCAAAATTAAGTGCTCTTAGCCTTTTTAATTAAAGGCAAGAAAACCGGAAAATCAAATAACTGAATAAACGGTTGTATGGGAGACATGTGATATAGTTGTCCGATCTGGCCGATTCCGACAAATGATCAATATAATCTCAAAATACACCTATGCATTAAATTTAATTCGGATATCTCAAAAACTAACGATGAAATTTTTATGATCTCGAAAAATTAAACTTTACCTAAAAAATCGCTGGCACGAAACCGACTTTAGACCCATATTCTTTTAGACAGAGTTGTTCAGAATGAGCCATAAATATTTCCGCATACGCTATTTTTCCATTTTTTGGGAATTCAATCCGCTCTAATATATACTCTCGTTAAAATTAGAAGTTTGTACTTAAAGAGACTTTCTTAGAGGTGTTTAAGAAGCTATTTTTCAGAGTGCCAAGTGAAAACAATATTCGTTTTTTTTTTACCCACTCTAATGTAGGTATGTAGATATGAGTACATAAATATACTTATGCCCGTGAAACCACTTATCCACATCAGACTTGAAATATATATACTACCTACATACATAGGTATGTACATACATATATGGTATGTTAATATCTTTTATAAATATATCTAGTGTATTTATACATATGTATATAAAATGTGCATACACATTTGAAGCAATTTATTTATGTTTAAACAATTTATTTACATACATATGTACAAAGTCAGTTCCTGGCCGATATGACTGCTATATGCAAACATATTTATATTTTATATTTATAAATATGTTTGTACAGAATATTCTACCACTCGGTTTTTTGTTTCTTACATGTCTACTGTACATATTATACATATGTACATATCTACATTTCATATTTACCGTAAGCAAGCGCAGATAGGTAGGTGCTTTGACGTTCAGTGACTACCCCAACTCGCTTATTTGCTGATTATTTACTTTTATACTGATAATGTTGATTTATTTTTTTTAAATACTTTATTATTGTGAAATTCAAGATCGTGGTGTTGTGAGACTTTGGGGCGTCTACGTGCCAAATGGATCGCAAGCTATCGTCAGAAGGAGCAAAGTCAGCACAACAAGTTGTCATTATTTGGTGTTGTTGTGGCGATTCTTTTGTAAGTTTTGCATCGGATCGCCGAATATATTTATATTTAATTATAAATATACAAATGTACATGTATGCCAACATTAATATAAATGTATATGCATATTTACATATAGTTATACTTAGAACAAAATTGATATATTCTTGTTATGTTATAAGACCTTGAATGCTAAGTCCAACAAATACGAAATAGCAAAAAAATATTATTTGCTGAATAAATAAACGGAAATGTAAATGCATAATTGTAGAAAATGCATACGCATATACATATGTACATGTAGGGATGTATATGTAATATTGTTTGTGATAAAAAAATTAATGCACTTTTTATTAAATACATACATACATATTATATGTATTATGTTGATTTAATATACCCCCTTCGTCCATTTGTAGTTGAGATTTCCCTCAGTGTTTGAGATATTGATATGAAATTTTGCACATGTCGTTTTCTCCCTAAACAACTGCTCATTTGTAAGTTTGGCTGTTATCGAACAACTATATCATATAGCTGCCATACAAACTGAACGCTCTAAAGCAAGCCCTTATATAGAAAACTTTGAACTTTTGATAAAATATCTCTACGAAATTCGGCATAAATTATTATCCAAAACATGGCTACAATCTATGAATATATTATTTGAATTGGAGCACTATAGCACATACATATTGAGCTGTCGTACAAACTGAACGATCGAAAGCAAGTTCTGGTGTGGGCAGAATTTTTATTTGACTAGCTATATTCACAAAATTTGACATAGCTCTTTTTCCGAGAGATTGCTACGATCTCTCAAGAAATTGTTCAGAACAGACCACTATAGCATATAGCTGCCATACAAACTGATCGTTTAAAATCAAGATAAATATCGTTTTATACAATTCTATGTTATAAAAAATGCACTTGTATAGGGTATTAAAGCTTCGGCGAGGTTAAAGTTTTTTTGCCGCTAACACCTGTTCGCCTTTTCTTTGTCTTGCGATCGCTAGTGAGTCACCCCTGCAAAAATAATATACTTTGTGTGTATATCTACTCGCTCGTATATGCCTGTAAGTCTAACCTTAAGTCACATCCATCAATCATACGATATTAGTACAAAGCTTACACCATGCTCCGCCCCACAGCCAAACACAGCTATTGTACTCATTGTGCTTGCTTGCGATTGTTTTAACAAACTCCTTTGTTTCAGACAGTAATAACGTTTAGAAAGCTCCATAAATGCATTACATATGCACATATATACATACATACATATGTAAATATACTATATGCACTTATATAGTTTTTTATACTATGTTTGTATGTATATATGTAGATATAAGTAGTTTATTGATTGATTGCCCATTGTCATTGCTCCCGTTAGCGTTATCGCGTTCAACACTACTTAAGCGCTAAATCAGCAATTGTGCTAATTTGCACGACAATAAAATTCTCAATTTATAAAGTACTATACAATGCGGCACATAAAACTTTATTACTTTGCGATAATTATATATATATATATGTATATGCATATATACATATGTACATATGTATGTATATTGTATATTTGTATGTATGTATAGTTGGCTCGTAGTGATTTATTGTCCGCTTATGGTTGTCAGTTGGTGTTTGCATTTAAGTTAGCGCACCTCTGACCTCTCTGCAGCATTGTCAGCAGGCACTTGCCAATAATCACAGCCACCCAGCCAATTACTCACCAATTGTGCTCTACACATACACATACACATCTACTTGCAAATGCTGATTGCGCTTACGTGTAATTACGGTTAGACGACCGCAACACATCGCCAACAGCGCATCGCAGCTACTAAAGCTTGTGTATGCGAGTATGTGTCTGTGTGTGTGTATTGCTGGGAGTCAGTTGGTCGCCAGCGTGTCTGCACTGTTCGAGTGCCATAATATTCAGTTAGTACGGGAATGAAGTGTGTTTGTATGCACACACATACACCTATACAAATCATTCGTCTTTTTGTCCCGCTAGCTGCTCTACTTAGATTAAAAATTTCATCGCTCTTTTTGCTTCAAATATACTAATATATAGAATATATATATATATATATGTGTTAGATGTGTATATACATACATATGTACATATGTATAATCTGCTACGTGCTTGCGAAGCAATACTTCTTTCAACGACCTCTACTTGCCTCCATGTATGCTTGTATGTACATTTGTCATATGTATAACATATGTGTGATATGTTTTAACCGCGAGGATAATTGTGAAATTTTCTAGCACCTAAGCAAACGTAATCATACAATTATATTACTTTATAATTATGGGTTGACTACTCTACTTGAACGAATGTACATTCACTTATGGACATACAAACGCACAAATGTAAATACATATATACATAATAACAAACACATGAAGTTAGTCAATTTCTTCTTAGTACTGCTGCTTTTATTAAAATGTCTTTTAAACGTGTCAATTTGCTTGTAGAATTGAATATTGTTTTCTTCAGCGAATTATTTCATCAGACATATGTGCATATGTTTGTATGTGTTTTTAAAAAGCTTGGCTGATTGCTAATGATAATTATAATGACTTGGAGAATTAAGAGTACGTGTTGATTTTAAATCACGACGTGACTATGATCAGGTAAACGATCTCAGTCATTTCAATATTCGTTTTAAGCTGGATTAGCGTTAGATTTTTTTTTTTTGAAAAACTACTGTTAACATTACGACGCATAATTTAACACTCTACTGAATCATTTTGACCCTTTTGTCAAAGAAATTTTACAGATAATTTTCTTTGAGTGGTGACGAGCGACCAGAAAAGTGATATTCAGGCTTTGCTACTGATATTAAATACTATACATGGAAGGGGCTTTGGTACACTGTATTAGCGCTACTAACCGAGAGTTATTACAATCGTCAGCAGTCCTACCATCATAAGTTGCTATGGTCTTTAGTGCCTTTTAAGACATATTTTAATGCAGTCGTCTCATAGCAGGTCGCTTAGAGAAAATATAGGTTAACCTAACGTTCTATGATCTCCAAGTAGAGTTATCACACAATATTATGTTTAGTTCAGTCTTTTGTGGAGCCAGAAAAATTTTGATGGCTGCAAATTAAGTATCGGCATAGTGCCTTAAACTCGTCACCAATTTTCTAAGGCACTTTATATTCTTTCTTATTTCACTTTCTATTCGCGCAAATTTACTTAGATTTGTCATGGTGTAAGATGTAAGCTTTTTATGCCTTGACGATAAAGATGTATAAAAAACTGGGAAAATGTCTCAGTTGGCCAAAAAATACGCACAATCTGACTGGGCAGTGTTTTTTTTCTGTGTGCATAAATTTTGTAAACTTTATTCGATTTTTGAGATATTAATCTGTTTGAAGTTAAATCATTATGAAGCCATCTGGATGCAGTGTACACAGTTTCTGTTCGATTAAATATATTCTTTGAGGAGAATAGATGTATTGTAGTTAGTACAGTTTTCTATGACCTCTGGACATTTCTTTCTTTAAAAAGCTTGTAAAATTGTCGTGCTAACTTCTCATGTATGGTTTTTTATTTAAACCATATTTGAAAAAAAATTTTATTCCAAAAAAAATTTTATTTTTGAAATCAGACGTTTCCATTGCAATGATATATCTAATAATTATAATATAAATGTTTTTTTCTAAACTATTTATGTTTACCTATTTTATATAAATCATATTCGAATTTTTGCATAGTAGTAAATTTCCTACAACACTATGAGTTTACCAATTTATAATAATTTTTTTTTTATGGAGTTATAAAATTCAAAAGAAAAATAATTGTCTTAAAATAATCAAACTTTGAGCGTGAATATCTTTTAAACGGTTAGGCTTACGAAGAAACCGTAAGAGACATTCAATTTTCTCAAAGTCTATGAAATTAAAATTTTTTTCAAACAGTTGAAAGTGAAATATAAATTTTTCTAACTAGTAATAAGAAAAAACAATAGAAAACTGTACGACCAAGGAGCTTACCGTTACAATTAAGAGCTTATACTTGAAGAGACTTTCTTAGAGGTGTCTGAAAAGCTATTTGTCAGAGTAGCGAGCGAAAAAAGATTCGAGTTATTTTGACTAATGTACATACATACATACATGTGGGTAAGTACGCTCGTATATGGCTTACACTATTTCCTGCCTTTAATGTTTCACTAATTCCAAAACGTTTACGATTTGAAAAATGTTATTAAAAGTAGCGATAAATAACCACTGTTAAGAGTAATTAAAGTAGTCAAATCAGCTAGTTTACACAAATATATATGTACGTATAGATGCCTGTGTGTGTTTGTGCGCCCAGGCAGCCATTAAACAGCATTTCGATTTCCTCTAATTAAAATGAAAATTGAAAATGAATTCACTCTCATTTTTTTTCCACTATGTAAACACGCAAATGTTACCAATATTATAGTACGTGTATGTATGTGTGTGCATAAGCGCAGCAACCTTGGGGAAGCTTAGGTAATCAAGTTATTTGGTCTTTTTACATGACCTTCATATATTTATTTGCAAATAGCTGGTAGCTATATGCAACTACAACTGTAAATTGCTAGCTAGCAACGGTAAAGTCAGAAGCGGTCTAAAAATACGCAAATAATGTAAACAAGAACATGTGCCCCAGTGTGTAATACGATTAATTGTGTAATGAACAAGGCTTGCAGGTATAATTAAAAAGGTGCTGCTGTACATATGTAGATGTACATATATATGTAAGGAGGTTGTTGCAGCCGCCATAACTGCACACAGTGCTGCATTTTTAATTTGTTTTTGTCAACAAAATATTTTACGTTTCCACATTTCATTTAACTTGCCACATTTTATCCATTCGATTTTCTTTTGTACCCTGAACAGGGTATATTAAGTATATAACATAACGATCTGAGTCGATTTAGCCACGTCTGTCCGTCCTTCTGCCTGTATATACGCGCGCTAGTCACCCCGCTTCGGACCACTATAGCGTATAGTACATATGCAGCTGCCATATAAACTGAACGATCAACATCAAAATAAAGATCTTTTTATACACTTTTATGCTAAATGAAATGCACCTGTAAAGGGTATTATAGCTGCCAAGTTAATATTTTTTCTACTTGTGTTTTGATTTAATTTTTTAATGGTTGCCTTCATATAAACAATTCATGTTTAACAACAAGTGCAATCGGAACATATGCCCTCATTTTACAGCGCCAGTTGAATTCAGGAAAAAAAATCAGATTTCACTATTTTGCAGACGCTTTCATTTGCTTTATTGCTAATCCGTCGATATTTCATTGTAATTTATTTCCGAAAAAATTTGAAATTGCACAAATTCCACTTTTTTGCTATAAATTTCGAAAAATTGTATTTTCACTATCAATAAATCAATTTAGCGAAATCTTTGGCTAGCTAAACTCATTAAAATGATTGCTCATAAATTCATGTAAATTATTCTATGCAAGAAAAATTTAACAGCGAATTCTAATGGCGCAAAATAAGCGCTACTGTGCTTGTAAAAGCGTGCCGAAAAAGTCTAAGAAACTCGCGCTACTTTTGCTTCGCGGAAGGTCAAATAACGGTTACGCAAAAATGAGTGGTGAACATTTTTGAGGTGTGTTTTTTGAAGAAAATGGCAGTTTTAGAGTTTAACGCTATATGCTAACAATACATACATACATATGTACATACATACATACATATATACGAGTATAGGTATTTTGTGCATTTACAGGAACCTCTGCTACGAAGCTGCACACAAACACGTGCATGTAAAGGCAGCGCGTGACCAATTTACATATTCATTTTTATATATGTATGTATATGTACATACACCATATAAACATATAAGCTAACTTAATGTGCGAGGTTGCCAATTTTTGCAAAAGGAAAAAAAAAAAATTTTGCAAAAAAAAAAAAAAATGAAATAGCAAAACTTGCAATTGCAAGAAAATTATATACATATCTATATCAAAATAAAAAAAAACAAAACGGCGCATCATCATAATTTAAGCCAACGGGATTATCGCGCGCATATACACAAACGAAAGCAAAAAACGCGAGAATTTCGAAATGTAAACAAAGATCAAAGCAAATGCACTTTTGTTGGTTGCTTTTTTCACTAAAAGTCATAGCCAAAAGCGCATTGCACGCGAAAAAATAAATTTTTTGGCAATGCCAAATGAATTTTTTCCTTAGATTTTTATTCATTTTATTTCCAATCAAATGGCTACTAATTATTTTTCAACACAGCAACTTTTTTTTTTTTAATATTTTCTTAAATTTTTATTTTTTATTTTTTGCTGTGCGCTCTTTGTTGCTAATTTTCAACACTCTCTGTGACGTCAATAGCAGCGAGACTGGCGTTAGACGCAGGCAATTATTAGTTGTGAAAATTCGCGAGATTCGCACGCATGCATAAATCATAAAAAATGTGCAGATACATGACTTGCAGATATATATGTACATGTATGTGTGTACGTTTATTTGTTTGTATAGCTACAAATACCTACAATAACCTTATATTAGCACAATTCACATGTAGCACGTTAGTTGGTTCGCTTTGCTTGCTCATTTCATTTGAAACTTGCAAAATTTTTAGCATATCTTCAAAGCATAAACTTTTCAAATTAGTTGCCTTTCATTAAAATAGATTCGTTTTTGGGAGTGTTTACATTCTTTTTGGGTTTGAAAATTTCATTCAGTGCCGAGGTGGAGTTTTATGGTTAGGCTTGTGTAAATATTGTAAATATATGCATAGATGTGTATATAGCACTTATACATATTGATGAAAATTTTCAAATATATATACATATATATTATATATGTATAGAGATCAAGGTAAAGATATATTTTTTTTTATTTTTGGACTGACTTTTGTGTAAATATCTACACATATCTACATACATATATGTAAGTATATACATTTCAACAAAATAGGCTAAACTACACAATACTTTGTATAAATATAACTTTCGATTCAAGTTTTAAGTTAAATTTTCGAGTTATCGATAATCTTAATATAGGTATACAGTTAAAGTCCCCATTATAGACAGTCCTTATAACCGTAAACCTTCCATAACAGAACAAATTTCATGAATACATCGTGGGTGTCCGGTTGAGAGGAGTTTCGCTGTAAGAAAAAAAAAATATTTCGCTAGCTTACAAAATTAGCCCTTCAGCCCACATCTACCGTATTAGCAGAGCACAGTCTACAATATTTTTCATGAGTCAGTTTTGTCTTCATGATCTGTTTATTGCTAAGAGCTACCTGTGTATGGTATATAGTAAATTATATAGAGTCAACTCAGTTAATGAGTATGAAGCGTAAAGATATTTACTGAAATATTAAAATGCTCAAAAGTGAGCAGAAGTGCTAAAAGATAAGAGAAATTTTTATAAAAAAAAACGTAAAAAATTACACTCATTTTAGAGTAGAAAATTATTGCTCAATTTAACACAAACTGAGCGAAAGAGTACTTTGAAGAGCAGGCCGCTTGTACAAAAGCTCTCTTCACTTTAAGTGAAGATAAATTAGGAACACTCACTTCCATATGGTGATCTCGACGCTCTGCATAACAGCTTAACGAACTCTTTTTTATATATATACCCTTTAAGAGCGAGAGAGATTGTGTGCAGTTCATATGTGTTAATTTGTATCTGCTGCGCTGTATAAAATTATGAAATGAACCTTAATTCAAACGTCAGCTTCTTATGCCAGAACTAATTACTAATTAATATAACATACAGTTTTTAATTAAAATATGTAGCTTACAGCCTGAGGAAGGTCTCTCGTTTGCGTATTTATTGTTTATTATAAATTTTTTAAGCTACACTGAAGTGTTGCAAAATTTTTGGATATTTATGCTATTGCTTATGAGTACTTTATCACTATTAAAATACTCATTATACATGTAAGAGTACTGCACTAAATCGTGAGAAATGTTTTAGGAATATACGGCTCAATAATAACTTATTTATTCCGCTCATTTACTCTAATGATAAATATCTCTTCATAAATGCAGCAGTTATAGCACAACTCAATTGCTCCATCAACTATGATCCCCCGCGCTAGAGAACTCGCTCGATCCCACTCAGTCTACTCTACATGCTCACTTGCTTTGAGAAAACGTGACTAAACCATGCAGAGCACGATCGTATCTCCAACACGAGTGCAATTGCAGGCCTATTTTGGACGGAGCACAAACAACAAGTAAAGCATAAATACTTTTCAAAACAGTAAAATGATAAAAAAAAAACAATCTAGATAGAAGCGCACATAGAACAAAGTCAGAAGAAAAATAAATTTGTTTAGTGGCAAAAAACTGGTTTATCTTACAGTCAACTTTTATGTACAAAATAATGATATTCGTATGTATGTATGTATATGTGAGCGCACACTTATTGTATAAAATAATAAATAGGCCTATTTTGTAGCGCTGGTGCTTCCGTAGCACCCATCTTTTCTTTATGTGTTTATCTATTTGCATGCATCTTTTTTTAATTTAAAAGTTTACTTGCTTATTTCACCTTTTTTATTTTCCGCTTTGTCTTATTGTTATTTAGTCTACTTTTAAGATTTTTCGTTTTCTGTTTGTTTTTGCCTGTTTTTTTTTTTGGCATTTGCTTTGGCTTTTTAACTTGCAGGTCTCTTAGCGACTTCCAAGCTTTTGTTGTATGCGTTTATCTTTCTTGTTATTAAGTATTTTTTCATTTACTGGTTTACGTTTTCTTTTTGTTATTTGTGTTTTTGTGCTCTTTGGGTTATGACTTTTTTATACGATTTTTAACTTTTTCGAGTTGTTGTTTACTTTGTTTGCTTCACAGCTGGTTTGACTGGTTTCCACAGATTTTTCATGTGTCTGCTTCAACGCTTCATATGCCCAGCTAAGTGTGTGTGTGTGTGTAAGTATAATAGGCCTAAAGACATCATGCAAACATATTAGTCTTTTTTTACTCCACCATTCTCGCCTCATCGAACTGGGATCAGTTGGCTGATCTTCTGGCTTCTCTACTTTGTTGACTGTCACATTTTTCATGTTTGTTTTTATATTTGTGTTTTTTATTAGCTTATCGCTGTGTATGCGTTATATCGGTTAGATTTGTATGCATGTACATATGTAGGTAGGCCTGGCTCACTCATACGCTCACTCCACAGCTACTGTATTACCCACAACCGGGTCTTTTACAGGTAAGAAGTGTATATGCATTAGGGTGGAGCAAAAAAAATTTTTTTTTTGCTTAGTCTGGGGTAAAATCTGTAGATTATAAAAAAATAATATTTTTGGACACAAAAATAAAATATTTTTTTAACATCAAAAGGCGGCACACTCAGTTTTAAAGTAAATATTTGAGTTAAAATTTTTATTATTGGAGTTTAAAAAAAGAAAGTCTTAAACGACAACATGCTTTCCTTAAGCGTTAAAATAAATTTTGAGTCAAAAACCGTCATATTCGGTAATTTTTATATAAATGTAAAGAGCTTAAAATGAATTTTTTTTTTTTCCAAAAAAATGTTTACTCGAAGTTTACTTTAAAACTTAGTGCGCTCTGGATGTTTAAAAAAATTTTTTTTGTCCAAACATTTTTTTTTTTATAATTTACAGATTTTGTCCCCAGGCTAAGCAAAAAAATTTTTAAAAAAATTTTCGCTTCTAACTATATATCCACTAGTGCCCTGTTGGACAGGGCTCAGCTAATCTCATTTATATTTTCGTTTTTTCGTGAAATCAGAACTGTCGACCAATTCGAAATTCTCATGCTTGACACTTAATCTAAACTTTCTAAAAATATACGCATAATATGTTCTTGTCTGCAGATCCTTTTCCTTACGTTTGAGATAAATCTAGATATTATTTAAGAAAATAAGATTTCTAATAGTAATTATCACTCTTAATTTATAAGTTAACAACAAAGCTCAAATCACATATTTTAAAATAGGCACAGCTGATTGGGTGGTATGCATATGAACTTTTAAATTTAAAGCTTTTAGTGTCATGTTTTCAAGCTTGAAATATGCTATGAGACTTATGGTAGTGACATTACAGTTCTGTCGTCTATTCCACCACTGCTATTTTTTCATTAAAATCAAGTGAACAGAATATGTCGTAACTACAGGTATCTTAAGAGCTCCAAGCAAACAACAGCTATTAAAGCTTTAGAAATTTGGTACAATAAATTTTGTATGAAATATTTTTCTTTTACTGTATGTATGAGTTTTGATTCAGTGAATCTGACGATCTTAGTTTACTGTATCTCCTTTGCTCACCTCTTGACGTACTGAAATTTGATAAAATTTCTTGCAGGTCTCACATCCCAGCCATTATTACACGTGCTTTGTTTTTCTCAATACGCACACATTTTCTCTCTAAACACTGTTTATTTTTTCATGTTTCTTGCTCAATTTGATCTTTACGATTTTATGCTTTACTCCACTTTTTAATTTATTTTTTATTTTTTGTATTCTTTGCACATTTCGCTTTTTTATTTGTATTTAACGTGTGTTTTCTCATTCTCCGCTCATTTGTTTTTCTGAAACTTTCACACCCCTGCCGCACTGTCTGATAGTGTGCCACATAAGCTCACAGATCGCGCGCATATAATATAATATTATTATAAGCTCACATGTATGTATGTGTGTGCGTGTATGTAGCAATGATCGTCTGGCCTGGGTATCGACTGTTGAATAGTGATTTAGTTTGCGGAGTGCATTTGTACCGGCGTGACAAGCATTCACGCACACACACAGCGTTTTATGACATTTTTTTTTGTATTCCCTTTTCTATATCTCTGTCAATATATGCCTGCTTGGGTGTATGTATCTGAATTGTCAACTTGGTTTTTCGTTGTTGTTGTTTTTGTTTTTGTCTTTGCTTTTGCCTTTCGCCGTTGTCAGTGTCGCTAGAGCATTGTCAAGCGATGGTGATCGGTTTGTTGATGCGTTTGGATATGATTTCTTCACAGCGTTCTTGTTGTTGTAGCTCATTGCATGGGTCCTGCCTGTTTTGATTCCTAATGCCATTAACTTTGCAGTTCGCTTATGTGCCTTTTCTTTGTTTATATGACAAAGTGTTTTTCTTCTTGATTCACACTTGACTTTTTGGTTTTCTTTTTTGTTGTTGCTGCTACCCATTTTTCTTTCGTTCGTTTTTTTTCTAAAAATTTGTATTTATTGCTTTGATTTTCCGTATTTCGTGGTTGCTCAAATTATCTGCCGGTTTTTGTTTTTTCACTTTTTGATTATTTTTGTTTTTGTACAATTCTTGGTTTGACGTCAATTTCGTGATTACACTCAGACATTCTGATCGCTGTTGTAGATTGCTTGGCTCGTCCCTTGCAGCCAATGAATATACATACACACAGGCACACAAACAAGTACATCGAGTGTGTAGAGACTAAGGTCTTGGGGTACCAAACGTGCCTTTTTGTGCTGCATATATACATACGTACATATGTATTTACCCACGTTCATCTAAATATGCTCACATTTATAGATTTACCTTCAGAACTTACAAACTTACTGCTTTATCGTAATAAATTTATATATGTATGTATGTGTGTATGTGTATGATCGCGTAACCTTTACGATCTTTACAAGCTTTTATTTTCTTTGGCTTGATTGCTATTCATCTGTGCTGCATATATATATGTATGTTCTTTCTCATTTATATCTGCTCTTGGATTGCTGATAGCACTTACATACTCGTATATAAATAAATATATGCATGTATGTACTTGTATATGCATCCAAATGCCACCATTGAGGGCTTGGCGTAACTAATTTCGCCTTTCAACCTCTTGTCTCTTTTCAGCGCTGCTTTTGTTTCAATATATTTTTGTAAAACTTTCAGATTTTTGATACACGGGTTATACGCCTTGGGGTATCGCCTCTCTTGTCAGCCACTTTTTTTTGCTATTATTCTTATAGGTATATACATATGTATGTAAGTCCAACGGCGGGGCGAATATTTCGCATAAAATGCATGATGAATTACCGTAAAACATATTATTTCACGCATTATTTGGAGTTCCATGGATTTACGAACATATTAAGCATAAAAATCGGTGCAAGCTATAAATAAAAATTAATTCCATATGTGTACATACACATTGATTTGTATAACTCAGTGTGGTTGCCACACGTGTTAATAAATATGTAAATTTGTCTGACCACTTAGTGTGTGAAGTATTTTGTTAATCAATTTGATTTGCTGTATTGATTTGATTTTATTATAATGATTTGTGAAAGTTGTGATGCGCTTAATTGTTCAAGACATAAAGCTAAATGTGATTAAATAACCACTCTGGCTAATTATCGCGTAGTTAATTCAACTTTAAGTGCTACAAAATTTCGTAATTACTTTTTGTTACATTTTTGAAAAAAATGTATTGTAAACTCATTAAGCAAATAATTACATCAATGTATAAAAATAATATATGTATACATTTTGGTTCATCTTACAGACACTTCGAAACTCATACTATCTTATGAAGACCTCAAAATTATTGGTGTTACTTGTATATACCAAAATGCAAAATGACAGTCTGAGATGACAATCGGCTTTACTTTATGTTACTTTAAAACCCATATTTTAATAATACTGTTAAAACCTTAGAGCTATTCTATTCAAACCATACCCCCAATAAGAGTTTACGTCTCCAGTACCTGCCTACAAAGTGCTCAGCGCTTAGAGAAATACAACAATTGTTACCTACCCAATATGCAGATGCGAAAGGCAGCAGCGCATGCTTCGCATAGCTATTTAATGTTTACGCCCGCCCTAAACAGGCTATATTAAGTTTGTCACGAAGTTTGTGACACCGAAAAGCAAACGTCGGAGAAGTCCCAATAAATTACAGGCCCCCACATATTAGGGTGGAGCGATTTTTTTTTTATTTTTTTGCTTAGCCTGAGGGTAAAATTTGTAGATTATAAAAAATGAAAAAAGAAGAATTTTTTAACATCACACCACTCCGTTTTGAAATAAATTTCGAGTTAAAAAAATTGTTGGACAAAAAAATTTTTTTTTGTTTTAGACTCTTCACATTTATATTGTATAAAAATTACCTAATTTGACGGTTTTTAACTCAAAATTTATTTTAACGCTTAAGGAAAGCATGTTGTCGTTTAAGACTTTTTTAAACTTCAATAAGAACCACAAACATTTTTTTTTAGTTAATAACTTTTAATTGGTCAGAAAGAGGACTCTCCACAGCTTCTAGAACACTTACCAAAAATTGTTTACGAAATAAAAATTTTAACTCGAAACTTTACTTTAAAACTGAGTTTTTTTTTCTGTACAAAAATTTTCTTTTTTTATTATGTACCTCAGGCTAAACAAAAAAAAAAAAAAATTTCGGTCCACCCTAATACATATGTGAAGGGCTGAGTCGATTTAGCCACATCTGTCTGCATATACGCGAACTAGTACCTCAGTTTTTGAGATAGCGAACTGAAAATTTGTAAACGGCTTTTACTCCCTAATTAGCTTCTCAGTTGTCGAAAAAGCTGATATCGCTCTACGATAACATATAACTGCCATGTATGGCAGATACTACTGAGCGTTGAAAATGAAGTTCTTGTATCGAAAACTTTTTTAATTGACAAGATATCTTCAAGAAATGCGGCATTAAATATTGTTTAAGCTAATGCTATAACTTCCTCTTATATTGCTCAGATCGGATCACTCTAGCATATAGCTGCCATACAAAGTAAACAATCGAAATCAGGCTAAAGTTCTTTTTATACCCTTTTATGCTATTACAAATGCACATGTGAAGGGCTTTTTTTTCTGGCTTTGTTTTTAGTTACTTTTTGGCTAAATTTAAAGTCTATAGGTATTTCCCTTAAGTGTGTTAATGCCACTTTGTATCAAACAAAACATATTAGACACTTGAGAATTGGCACAAACTGCGCGCCATTACTCAAATTTAATTAAATGCGATGAGCATGCTAGGCTTTGATATTTTCATTTTGCTATAATTGCGACAATTTCAGCATAAATTAGGCATACGCATAAATTATTTGCATTTCCGCTGCGGGCCGGCCAATAGAGACTACACTTATAGCTGATAAGCGCTGGCGAACACACATACCCATGTACATTGCATGTGTGTGTGTGTGTGTACATAATTTGCTTGCATTACGCGTACATTAACTGGGCGACCCTTAGAAGTGGCAATTCTTCGATTTTGTCTAGCGAGCCTCTCGATTAGCTTGTTGTTGCCCGCATCTTTAGTTGAACATTTTCATGCAATTACGTTTCTAAGTTAAAGTTTCAACTGCGCCTAAGTAAACCATATCTATTGCGTACGTTTGTGTTGCTTTGCGAATAATTTGACACTTTCGCATGCAAATTAATTGCATGGTGCTACTGACAACAACAACAACACCGACAACAACGCGCAATAATATGCGAATAAATTGAATAAACGCTAAAGTGTCTGTGTATTTTTGTATTAACTAGGCGCGTTTTAGCAAATCTGCTCACGTCCAAAGCAAGTAGCCGTAGTTGTCTTCCTTCTACACACTTGCGCATGTACAACGGCACGCCTGTATGTTTTAAGCGTTGCGCAGCTGTATTACGCATTGTTGACAACCCACAGCTGTGTGTCGCATACCCAGCCCAGCAAAGCCGCGCCGTTGTGTTCCGTGGACACCCGCATCTTGAATGGCGCACACTTTCTCACACATTTCTTGTCTTCTAATTTCCAACATTTTCTTGTAAATATGTATATATACATTTGTAGCTATTTATGTCAAATTATTTGTTTTTGACGTAAATTAGCAGCAATAGCAGTCAATTACTTACTTACTTACGCACTTGAGCACTTCTAATGAAATTCATTTCAAAGCTTTTCCACTATTTAACCGTTGCTTTATGCGGAGTCTGCTATTAATACACACTCAGATCAACGCATACATTTTTTCTGTGGCAAAATGCTTCAGATCCTGCCAAAAGTATTCCGCTCCTCTTGAAGCATAGCTAAATAAGTGCGTACTCTTACAGCTGCGGCGTGTTTGTTGAGGCGTGTTACAAGTAATTCTCCATTTTGTTTGTTTGCTTAAATTATTGTGCCATTAATTAGATTTTCTCCGTTACAGCTGGCCTTTGACAATTGTCCGTATGAAATTGCTCACTAATGGCCCACACCATCTCACCAGCACCAGCGATGAAGGAGCGTAATTGCATTTTGTTAGCTAGATTGTGACCAAATCGTGTGCTTATGTATGTACATATATACTAAGGAAAGTATATAGTTTAACAGTCGAAATATGTTTGGACCAGAGCAATCACTTAAGCTCGTCTTTAAGTACTTAATGGTAATAAGAATAAACCACGTTAGATTTCAATAATAAGCTTTCGTGTTGACCAAGCGCAACAAGTGCTGACAATTCAGCAACATTAAGCGATATCGCTATGCAGATATTGCACCATAATGCGTTAACATGCCAACCAATGGTGCTCTACTATTATAAAAAGAGAACCTGAATATGACCGGCATGCAAAGAGTTGCAGCATAATACTAACCACCTCATGACATGTCCAGCAAATCTATACACCTAACACTCATTTCTCTTGGGTCTCACCGCGTAAAAACACCTAGCGTTAAGTGACCTCAACGACAGCTGATTGAGCGCTTTCCCCCACCAAGTGTCTAGGTATGCGCTACCATAACCACATTAACTAACATTGGCACACATATTCTTGAATTGAAAAACTTCACGGTACCACACTCTTCGTGATTGGTATTTTTACCGGTATTGATACTTCGAAGACTGAAGACTAAAAGAGTTTCGTCGATACGTAAGTGCCTTTTGGTTCACACTTAGAAGTTCTTAGCTTGACAAAACACGGAAACTTTAGTTTTCCAGTTGTGCTTGTTGTGACTTTTGTGACGGCGATCGGTTCCATAATCTTACCTAACCTAATACTTTTAAACATTTTCAATACTTTTTGCAACAATTTGGGTGACAGCATCTCGAGAAAGGAATGGACCCGAATTCTATGGAAACTAAGAATCGCAACGACTTACAACTCAAGCTCAGACCGCGACACTGATTCACGGTAATTTCGTAATTTTATTTTATAAATTTTTTTCTAATTTAATTTTTAACGATTTTTCTACACATAAATATGCTTTTCTTAAACTCTACGTCTTGCATGCTTCAGTAGTCGCACATTTCTCCCAAAGCTTTCTGCCACAGAGATTCGCCTATTTGTCATTTCGCCTTTCAAATAATAAAAGTTATGAGCAATTACTTGGCTTCCTGTAGTTTTTAGAAGTCATAAATTTTTCTTCAGCAAAAATGCTTGCCACAAATGCACCACTTCCGCGCCACAGTGGCAGCAAATAATTAACTGTCGCTGACTTTGTTGCCTCAAAGAAAATAAATAAATATATAGATATACATATGGTGTATGGGAAAACTCGGAAGTGCGTTTGCTAGCAAGGCAGTTTTTGTGCGCAAATCTCACGACAACAGCACGTGCAACAAGGTATGCCTTGTAGCGGTAGAATCCATGCGTATGTCCGTATGTATGCATGTGTTTGTGCATACGCAATTACGCCGTTGACAATGCATTCCAGTTCCCATTGCGCCAGCACGACTTTGACTCGCTCAAAGGTGAGCTATTCCGCACCATTTGCTGCGGATGCACAGCTTGGCATGTGTACGTCCCAGGCGCTTTGATTTAATTACTCACATCCGGAGCGAAGTGTGCGCTTGTTTGGCTTTTGCGCTGTGCGTTCGTTTGTACTGCTTCTTTTGTTAGCGGCTTCGCAGTCGGAGAAAATCTTCTGCAGCAGCATTTGGTGAGCAAACCAAAAAAACAAAAAAAAAACTGCATTCACCATGCTGTCACAAATGCTCACGCACACATACAAACATGCGTATGGCGGCATGCATCGCCACCCCTTGTTTGTTTTTTTGCTACGCTTTTGATTTGCTATTGTCGTATCGGCAACACCTTCAGCCTGCCATAGTCATCGCTCGTCAGTACTTTACTATAGTTCAATATAAACCACAACACAAAATCGTATTTCGCACAACCCCTGGCAGCAGCGCTACACTACACTCAACCAGCGAAACCAAACTTCCATGCGCGTACATACTCTTCAAATCGCCAAAATATTTGCTGTGAAAAAAGTCTCTCAGCGTTTATTTGTGTTTATTGTCATAGTGCAGGCTAAAGCATTGTTTAGTTTTTGTCCTTTTGTAATTATTGCCGATTGAAAAGTATTTGTGCTCTTGCAGAAAAAATTTTCAAATTATTTCGTCCCTCTGCTATTTGCACAGACTGTAAGTGTTATTTTTTTTCTGTATTTTTTGCACAGCGCTGAAACTTTTATTGACAAAATCTGCAGGCATACAAATATGCCATATGCGCTTGCACAGATCTCTCTGCTGAGAGCCGATATTATCCTGCTGGCCTATCTTCTATCGTTTGCATCTCCATTTAGCTTTGTGCGTGCACCGTGCTGGTTTCAATAGATAAGCGCTTTTTATTTTTGCATTTTTTCAATGAATTCCTTTCCTTGCTCGTCCTTTGTGCACAACTCGTTGGTTTTTGGCTTTTCTTTTGTACCTTTCACGATGTGTTGGTGTATGGTATAACACTAGCAGGTCCTTGGTTTTGCTTTGCTGCGGCTTTATCGATATTATCAGCATTCAATCGGCTTCGCATGCGCCGCAATTTCACTTTATTTGGTTTCCAACGAAGTCAAAGCAAACGTATTTTTTATTTGCAATACACGATTGAATGTCTGAGCTCAAAGAATGCCTACGCTTGCACCTTCTTCAATCGCTTTATGTGGTTAATGGGCTCTTGCAATATGTGTCTTTGAGTGCATATAGAGTAATGTGAATTAATGGAAAGAACTGTATCGATGTTGAGTCTGTATTCTATGTAATTTAAATAAGCCTTTGGTTTGTACGTATTATATATAAGACTTATACAAATAATAAAATAAAGCAGAATCATTGAATTTCTACAAAATCAAACGAAACAAATCAAAAATTTGAAAAAAAAAATTACAGTTACGTTAAAATAATTGGTAGATGTGAACAAAATTGTTTAAAGAATTTTGAAAATAATATTTATCACAACGACTTCAAGTCAGTTTACACATAGTGTACAAACATATTTCTTGTAGAGCGGTAATTTTAATCAGCAGCATACTTTCATACAACCATTAAACACTGTTCTACTTAAGTATAGATGACCTTACAAAAGTCAAAATTAAAAATTTACCCTAAAGCGTTTCACCAAGTATTCACCACACTTTCTCTACAGGTTCTTTAGTTTTTATAAATTTATTTAGAGGATTGCTAACATTCTCAAAAAGGATTCTAGCAGAAAGCAGAAAAAACAACTTTAAAGAAGACAGTATCGATGGTTTTAGACAGAGCTCAAGTGACAGATCTTCAATGCTTAGGTAGATTTGTGTTCAGCTAAAGCACAGAAGTAAAGCTGAGATTACACTAGTTTACAGTCATTTTGCGACTGTGATGTTAGAGGCTGTTTCTTGCTAATTTTGATTTGCTGAAACCGAAACTGATAGTAAAAAATTTCTTAATATAAATATAAGATTTTTGTGTTGTAGTCGAGAGGAGTAGAGGTCAAATCACCAACATATACTAAAATGTCAAAAAATGGCTGTATGTAGTGGAAAATTTTTTAATTCAAATTCGTAATCAGGTCTTAAAATCCTCAAATACCCCCAAAGGCCTCTTAATACATCAGTTGCAAATTTTTTCTTCAGATGTGTTGAGTAGTGTTATTTGCACGCATAGTTTTTCAAACATGGAACTTTAATTGAAAAAAATTAAATTCTCCGCAAATGTCTAAGCAATGTAAAGTGGTTTAAAGGTAGAACATAATATGATTTCGCTAATACTTCTAGATAATACTTTGTTTTGAAAACTACAGTTTTTTTTACTTATGCAACGTTTTCAAATGAACTTCATTATTCGCTGCGCCTATCTTTCAAAAACAAAACCTTATCGTAGTTAATTGATTTCTCTTGTATCTTGCCGGATTAAACAACATGAACGATTGTGAAACTATACGGAAACTATAAAAAGCCCATAACGAAATAACCGAAAAAAATTATTTCAAACTGTAGGTTCGCCCATCAAACGTTATTAAACATACCCAGTCCTCTATGTTAAGACAAAAGATGAAGAAAAAGCCGTCGCTACTTTTGAGCGCAGTTACTATCGCCACAGTAAAGCCGCTTATGATTAAATCGCGCCTACTCATTTTCTCAATGTCCAGAATTTAATATAATCAATGGGCTTTTATTACACAACGCATTTAATTATTTGGCGAGCATCAGCTGGCGGCATAATCAGCTGCGGCCATTGATGGCTGTTCATTTTTATGGATGAGCGCACACATATCGGCAGCTATTAAGAATTGGTAATTAGTAATTGTGAGTCGGTCAGCGAAACTGCCGACAATGGCATAAACATTACTATTTCCATTCAATGAAGTGGCAATTAAAACGTTTTCAATGCAGCAGCCAACACATGTGACCAAATGTGGCGCACAGTAATGTATGTTGGGCGGCTGTCAGGCAATGACGCTCGCTGGGCAAGTTTGTCGGGCAAATGAGCAGGCTTTGGGGCCAATTCAATAGGCCTACATGCGTGTATAGGTATGTGTGGCAACATATGGCGCACGGTTAGCTTTGTAGGCTGTCCATGTTAAAGCCAATGGCAGAAATATGTGATTATTCTTTTTATACACATACATATATTGCCTTAGTGAAAGCAGAGCCTATCCTATGGGGAATTACCCAAGTCTAAAAATGGCTCGACTTTTTTGAATTACACTAGTTCGGGTTGTTGCCAATTTCCTAATAGGGAACTGATGAATTCAGCGTTTTATTATTCAAAATAGTGTCTAAGCCAAATTCTGTACACTTCGATTCTACTTCCTACTAGAACAATAGACATTTGTTAAGAAAATATGAAAATTTGCTACTTTAACTACTGCAGTTCCTGCTAGTGAAGTAACTGTAACTGTAATACTGTAATCACTGTAAAATAATTGACTGAGACTTATAAAGCCGTAGTGGATTCGGACTTGTGTGTACTAGGGCTTTGTTGAACTTGCCTACTGGGCAGTGGCACACATTCGTGAAATTAATGAACCAACATTTATAATTATCAACTTTAGTGGAGCAAAAGAGGCGTTCACGGTGATTAGCCAGCACATACCAAACATGTGAGAAAGCATAGTTAAATACGCGTGTTATAATATTATAGTAAAATAATATTATATTATATGCTATGGGCATTATTATTATTTTCCTCTATGGCAATTAAATACACAAACTCTACGCGGTTTTTGTTGCCGTACGCAAGCAAAACGAATCGAAAACGACTACATGCACGCAACTTGGCCTCTCACCCCTCAGCGTGTGAATGAGCACCCATAGAAGCCACTTTCGTTTTCACCACTCCACTTGAGAGCTACAATAGCGCTGCTTACGAGTTCTTCATATAAAAATTATATTCTTCTTAGTTATATAATATTTTATGAAAATCATTAAATTTTTCTACATGCTCGTAAACAGGGTAAATCTGAATGCTGCGCATACTTGAGGTACTCGTAATTTCTATGCGTTCAAGAACACAATTTCCAAGGGCACTTGCAAGTATTCGCTCGGTTAAAATTGATGGCACAATGGCTCAATAAAATGCTCGATGAATGGCTCCATGGCATTCGGCTAACGGCAGCTGGCTGGTGAATGGAGTAGCTGCGCTCGCACTCATATTGACATATTCTATTTGTAGCTATGCAAGTGTATGAGTATGTGTTTTTGTGTGGGTGCATAGCAATTCAGTGAAATAGTGAAAACATAAAAGTGAATATGTCGATTATATACAAATGTGTGTATATACATATGTATGCTTGCATATAGCGCACCACGAGAACGCAGCGATGTCAAACTGTCGACACAAGACGATAATGATAATTTTTTATGTGACACTGATAAAATATACCCAAATATATGTAAGTACATTAGCATTACCGTTCACAAAAACAACCAACTCATGCAGCGAATTTTTTCGATTTAAAAATTTAAAAACCGATAAATTTTTGTGTAAATTTCAATATATAAAAGAGACAAGGAGATTAAATTTTCAGAAATATGGTTTAGCGACGGATACGCTAAAGCTTGATAATTGAAGATACCTACTTTCAAATTGTAATGGGAAGCTGCAAGCTGCCGTATGACCCTATAAGTAGACTTTACACGCATTTGTAGAAAAAAAGGCTTCTCTGTTAAGCCTTTCATCATTTTATAGTCATTTCATGTTAAAAAATCTTCCATACATTCATAAATCCTATGAGACCTATATTGGTTAGACAATACATGCTATAAAATTATACTAATTCTCTTCTTCTAAATTTGTCTAAGTTTTCTCCTTTTATATCTGACGTGATACATCTCTTTAAAAGAATTTCGCATGCAACACACTTTATAAAATAAATATGTATATTTCAAATTACTTTCGAGCAATTATCGAAAATTGCGCTGGTCGTAAAACATAGAGCATAAAAAAATCGGCAAAGGCGCCGTTTTACAGCTTCCGTTTAGGAAAAAGCTCATAACTTCCTTGATATTTAGCTTAAAGCGATAAAAGTCTTTGGAGCGCAATTAAAGCGTCAAACGTGAGCACATTTTTAATTAGAAACATTTGCAAGCAGCTTATAACTTTCAGCATGCTTATGTCTGTATGTATGCACGACATAAAATAACAAAAACATGATTGAAACAGTATTGCGGTACAACGCATAAAACAAAAACATAAAAAAAGTTTAAGAAATGGGCGATAACAGAACATTAAATTTTGTAACAAAATTAAATCAACAGCTGACCAGCAGAGCGCGGTCCACCCCGCGCTCAAACAGCGCAAAGCAGTTCGCATATTATATACTTATACATATACGTTTATTGAGACCTACATACATATTTATACTCACGCTTTGCTGATTAATATGCGCACGCAGCCAAGCAGCATTTAAAAATATTGGCGAAAAAATAAAATGGTCAAGTGCAGATTGTGGTGAAAATCAGCGCCAAAAGCAAATAAAATTTTACGATGTCATTTTTTCTAGCGTTGCCAATGAAGTAATGAACTGCTTGAGCGCTTCAACGGTTGAGTGTTTAACTGTGTGCGCAACTAACGGTACACACGCTATACACATAAACAAACGAGACGCGCTCGCCACTGAAACCATTTGCTGGGCGTAGGGCAACCAAAAGCATTTTTATTGTACGCCGCCCTTTATCTTTTTTGCCAACACCATTTTTTTATTATCCTCGGCTCATATTTATGCTGTTTCATGACAGTAATTTTATTATTATTTTTCGCATTTTTTTTTTTCAATTTCTTTTGATGACTGCTAGAAATTTTACGCTGCTTTGACTAAATTGAATTTTTATGTTTTATTCTAAATTATGCATATTTTTTATAGCATTTAGAAATGCCTGAATTTATGACTCGATTTTGCTTAATTTCTTTTTTATATGGCAACTCATGTATAGGTGTATATGTGTGTGTGTATGTGTGCTGTTCCATCATAGCTGAGCAATAGAGAATTATTCATGAGTGTTGCTTTTACGAGCATACTTAAATTAAATACATACAATACTTACTTGTATCGCATGTGTAATTAGTTTTTGTCATTATGGGATTAAAGCGAAATTAATTCTATGCTACTATATATTATATAAAAAACTGATTTCAGAAGCATACAAAAAAATTTAATTTTTATTTTGATACTCATAATTCGGCATACAGAAAAGTTAATTAGTAATTCAGTGCTCAATTAAGCTGGATCTATTACACGCATTGATAAATACAAAAAAAAAATATATAAAAATAAAAAATAAAACAAATCCCCATTACAGGTTCGTGGAAAAGTTTCTGCGCTCTAAATGAAAAAATACTATTTTTGATACGAAATATATTTTTTTATACAATATAATCTCCCTTAACTTCAATACACTTATTCCAATGATCGTCAATAATTTTATGCCATCCCCATAATGACTTTTCGGAAGCTTTGCAAAATAACCCTCTACGGCTGTAATAGCTTCTTCATTCGACGAAAAACGCTTTCCACGAAGGAATTGTTTCAGGTTTCTGAAGAGGTAGTAGTCGCCGGGAACCAAATTTGTTGAATACGGTGGATTCTCAAGTAAATTCTACTGAATTTTGTCGTCGTTAAAACACCTTAGTGAGCAGGGGCATTGTCTTGATGAATAACTATTCTTTTGGGCTGCAAGCCAGGTCTTTTATCACGAATTTTTTCATCCAGCGGATCCAAAAAGCTACAATAATATTTAAAGTTGATTGTTTTACTTTTCTGCAGATAATCAATCAACAAATTTTTTTTGCATCTCAAAAAACTGATGCCATTACCTTCTTCGCTGATCGTTGTGACTTCACCTGCTTTGGAGCTGAACAACCAGCTTCAGTCCATTGTAAACGTTCTTGTTTTCATTTAGGATGACGGTGGTAGATCTAAGTCTCAGCCATAGTTATAAAACGACGCAAGGAATCTTTTTGTTTTACTTTAAATGCTCCAAATTATGCTGAGAAATTCGTTTTCGATCCAGTTTTTGTTGAATTATAAAGGTTTGCGCCAATAACTTTCCAAACAGCTTTTTATATGTATATATGTAAATTTCCATATAGAATATGAAGTACTCGTTCGTTTGAGAGTCCTATGGCATTAGCAATTTCACGCTTAATCAAACTTGGATCTCCACTTACAATTTTATGAACTTGCTCAATGATTGCTGGTGTGGTTGCGGATTCAGTCGTCCCTCGTGTGAATTATCTTCAAGCCTAGTACCACCACGTTTAAATTCACCAGCCCAGAATGCAACTGTACGTCTTGAATTTGAGGACTCCTCATACATTTCTAACAAATGTTCATAAATTTCCTTTGCTTTTAAACCATTCAAAACAAAGAATCTAATCACTGCGCGATTTTCAATTTTTTCTATATTAAAAAAATACGCTGACACGTCAACTTCAAATGGCTTGTAAACAAAGAATTAATTGACGGAAAGACTTGTAACTTTGCATGTGTTTTCACGACGGCTGTGCCAACTTGAGAAAGAAAAAATTGCAGCTAGTAATGCTATTTTTTGGTGAAATCAACCAACTTGTACTTGGAAAATAGCTGATTAATAAAGAATTATTTACAAATATACTTTGAATAACTCACCTAAATGCTATTTTATGATATACAACTTTATTGCTATTACTCATTTTTTTTTGTTTTTTTATACGTGTACGTAGCGAGAAATGTAAACTTAATCTCTTATGGTTATCAGCCACAAGTATGCAACACTGCGATTAAGCATAGATGTTTGAAGGATTTCAGCAAAAACTTTAATTTATAAATTTTGTTAAATTTGCAATTTCTTTTTCGGTTGTACAAGGAAAATACATGCTATTGCTGATAATATCGTTAACATTTTATATTGTCGATAAATTGATCCGAGGTGTAATGCCGCAAGGAAAAAGGAATCATGAAAACAAAATATTTATATATAACCTTGAAAAAATTTTAATAAAATCATTTAAAGGCAATTCAACTAGAAAAAAAAATGTGTATTTTTATTTTTATAATCTTACAAAATTGTACTTTTATAGCTCACACTTGGTGCTTTAAATGCTTACTTACTCATTACAGCTTTATGTACTACATATAGTTGCTCATGCAATTCTGTATACAAAACTACACAAACACAATTGCACATATATTTAAGCACACATATGTACAAACAAATAACCAGCTATTTATATACTTTCTGTGCTCTACACCCCTGAAATGCCAACTGGATGCCCTTGAAATCGAAATAAATTTCAATTCAGCGGCCTTTAGATACCGTTAAATATAGAGTGAGTAAGTAAAACCAAATAAAATGATTAATTCTGCACCCTTATGTGTGCTGCTCAATGCCTTTTTTCCAAATATTGACCTTGAAAATCGATAGCTAAATTAAATTCAATGCCAAGGGCCGGCAACACAAGTGCGGATATGCTTTCTATATATATATATATATATATATATATATATATACATACTGACATATGTATGCACATATATATTTTTGACGCACATATGTATGCAGGCATGTGTATAGGTACATATATTAATAGGTTTTCTGTGGGACACCCTTTGTTGAAACACTTTTACTTTCCAACTCTGTGTGAATAACGACATGATCTTATTGAATATGCATGCAAACACAGGCGCATACTTATGTAACTGAATATGTATACATATATAAGCATTCTCACATGTATGTATGTATAAACTCTATGCTAAAACCAAATTATATGAATTAGTGATGTGAGACTCTTTGAGTCGTTGCTTTCAAGCAAATGCATACATATAACGTACAAGTATATATTGGGTAGGTTTGCACTTGAAAACGGCGTCATGGATACATACGATGATACAGCGGACCAAAATGCTATATATGCACATATATGTATATGTATTATTTGATGCCTCTAACAGCTGTAGCTTACAACTCTACATATAAGTATATGAAATATATGAGAACTTAAGCAGGAAGTGATACACAGCTTACAAGCATATACATATATGTAAGTACATACAATATATCAGAAACACGCATGTATTAACCACAGCTCTGCAATTCTCTCCGCCATGCACTCGTACCTACATATTTAATCGTGCTAATATAGTAAATTATGGTTTCGCTTTTAGCAGCCTCTGATCCGCTTACAAAGCGCTTCAGCTCGCAGGATGCATACACACGCTATCAAGTGGTTGAAACCTGAGCAGCTTTTTTTCCCGAAATTTTAATTTAAACATGCTGCTGGTTTGTGTAAAAGGATATAGCAGTGTTAGAGTTAGCGATATATACAAAGCCTGCATTAAATTTTAATGAATGCCATCCATGGTAAATGAGCAGAAGTAATTTGAGAAATTTAAAGCGCACACAGGCAGTGCAAAGCTTTAAGACTAAATTACTTAGAAATCAACTAACAAACGGTTCACTGCCAGCGCAAAAGTCACAGGAAGCCAATTCTATTAAAAACGTAGCTTGAGGCTTAAGTTTTGTTTCCCGTTTGGTCAAAAATTCAATCGCAAACAGGTCGAAATATTGTCGTCTGTTAAGTAGGTAGGGAAATTGATTAATAGTCTAATTACAAATCCGAAAAATTACAACAACGTGCAGCGATAAGTCATCTCAAAATGGTTAAGTGCTTATTTTAACCCCCTCACAGAACTTTTGTGGCTCTATGGTAAACTATGTGCGTGTCATGTGGTTAAAAAATTAATGATTATGTGCTTTATTTTTAACCAACTTTATAATCATATACAGCAAGCCGTGTGCTATATTTGTGAATCGCCACAATAACCATTAATCATCACGAAGTCATCACCAGGAATGAAGCTTCTTTGCTGTTGTCCTCACAACATGGCAAACAATTCTTGTGGCTTGTTTTTATAGTTTTTTATAGTGTTACGACACTTCAATACTTTGTTACTCTATTTTGATTGACAACGTAGCGGTATTTCACAAAATTTTGAACAAACGAAGGAATGTGCTCCGAACGATATTTTGCATAACCAAACTAATAAATATTGCATAAAAATCGTTTTTCGATAATTTTTCACAGTGTACGCCTAAAAGCGAAAGTATGTCTTATACAGACATAAAAATTTATCTATATACATATCTACTGTAAACGGAAGGAAGTATGTACAACTTACATACACACGAAGATTTTATGCGAATAATCGCGAGCCGAGCGCATGCCACACTCATAAAATCACTTTGATTGCTGACAATCGTTGCATGCTGAAGCAATTTCGCTGTTACGGTAGGAGGATACCGCAGGCCAGAAGCAATAACGCTAGCAATGTAAGTAGCTACATAAATGTGTAATTAAATCTACAACAAGGGTTGAAAGCACAACAACAACAGCAACGACAATAGCGATGGCAACAATCAACACCCCCGAGTGATAAGTCAGAAGCGAGATCTAAAGCCGATTTGCGCAGAAATATGACAGAATTTTATGTCGTCGTTGTTGTTATTGTTGCCATGCCACTTATTGCACAGAACATGCATTGGTAATGCCGATGACGCCGATGATGATGCGAGTTGCATGCTTGCCACTTCCTGCGTTGCCGACTCATAAGCAATCAAAATGTATGTACGCGAGTGTGTGTAAGCATATGAACAGCCACCCTACATTGAAAGGATGAGAAAAAAAAAAATTTGCAAGCGCCTGACAGACAGCAATAAAAAGGTGCTCAATGAAGAACTGTATTTGTAGATATGCATGTGTGAGTTTACGCTGTCAAATCGGCAATTCGCCACGTCACCGCCCATAAAGCAGCACTAACAACAGCGACGACGACGACGACGATGACGACTGGCAAGAAGACGCTTTGCAATTCGTGCAAATGCAATTTACTGCCTGCCACACGGGCATTTCCGCCGCAATGCCACATGATACACACACACACATACAGCTGGTTAAGCAACGGCTTGTTTGTGCATATCACTGTCGTTAGATAGGCATGAGCGCATTTGTACAACATGCGGCATTGCAACTGTCAAAGCAACCGAGCAAACAAAACCGTAGTTCGGTGCTCAAAGAGCCACACGCGATAAATCATAACAAAGCGACATCATTGAAGCGGCCCAAGTAGTGCAGCGGTGCAGCGGCAATGGGTTGTAGACCAAAAACAAAAACAAAAAGCTACTTGCTACAATGCAAGTGTTGCATTTTCAAGCGCTTGGCAACAAGATTGCTTTGCAAACAACTGATTGACTGTGTGACTGAATGATGTAGTGAATGAGTGAGTCATTCCGTCGGCCAACTGCTCAGTAATAAGCCAGCGCTGGTGCATTCGTACGAAAACATACGATTTTCCATATGTGCATATCCCCCGTGCGATTGGCTTATAAGTCTTAGACACATGCGCGCACATACACACACGCACACATGCAGCGTAACATATGTGCTCATATAGGCACTTGCACAAAGTCTTCGCGCATCACTCATCACTTTCAGCTGCAACATTTAGTGCAACATGCAACACGCATATGTGCTCAATGACTTTGCTGCTGTGCGAAACTACACACACGTATATGCCTACCTGGAATTTCCAATGTGCTCGCGAGTCCTTTTTCTTTCCAATTTCGCATGAATGTCTGTTTCGCTGCGGAAATTTCCGCATTTCCACTTTTAAACTGTTTTCCCATGTGGCACGCTGTAATTGTTAAAATTTGAAATGGGAAAATGAAAATTTCTCGAATTAGGTTTAATCAATAGCTGCCCGTGGCATCTCCAGGTGTTTCACGGAAATCACGTGACTTTGTGAAAAATAACGATTAGTAAAGTTTCGCTATTTTTGGAAGATATACTAACTGATACCACGAGTAATTTAGTCTCAGCAGGATTTTCAGTGGAAAAATCTACTTTTGATCGAACAATTAAGCCATTAATGTTTTTCCTAAGAAGATTAATAACAAAAACTCTAAAAAATGTATATTCTTAAACATTCAAAAACCCTAACGTTTACACGTTTTTTTCAGTTTAAGGTTGTAAGGACCTTTCAGGTGGCCATTCAAGAGTTAAAAGGTGCTCTGAAAATAATTCGTAAGTTAAAATTACAAACAGGACTTGATATAATATCTACAACGCTCAATTGCAAGAATTCTTAAACACACTTTTCTGAAGCAAAACCAAATTCAGAAGAGCAGAGTAATGTAACGTAGGCCAGTTGTCTTTCAAGAAAGCAGAAAAATCAGCCGCCGAAGAGAAATGCTTCCTCATGACGATAATAAGAGCTTTCATACATCGACTGAAACAAATGCATTTTTGAGCACTCAAGACGTCGATTTGATGAGCCATCCACCGTATAGTCCAGACTTGTCGATGTACTTCTTTTTATTCCCGCACGTAAAAGATAAACTAAGTGGTCAACGTTTTTCGACACCTGAAGAGGCGGTTGATGTGTTTAGAATGCATGTTTTGAAGATACCTCAATCAGAGTGGAAAAAGTGCTTCGACAATTGGTTCAAACGCATGAAAAAGTGTCCAGATCTTAAAGGAGAAATTTTGAAAAAAATAAAGCGATTTCGATGATTAATACTTTTTTGTTCTCTAATCCTGAAATATAAAGGGAAACCCACGTAGTTACCGAAATATTTTATAAAAAATCAGACGATGTCAGGATTTTTGTGATCTATATACTTATGAAAATACGGTAGAGAGTAGCAAAACTAAAAACAAAGTTTTGAACTTCCGGTTGTCAAATGCAATTTCTGGGACATAAGCTTTAAATAAACGCAAGTCCTCGACCTATATCTGGTTCCATATTTGAGTGGTAATCAATCATATCTACACAGATTTACTCCAGATCAACGTTTTTTTTCGGGAAAAAGACTATCCAAGACTTTCACAAGAAAATTTTGTTCAGCGATGAAGCTCACTTTTGGTTGAATGAATACGTTAATAAACACTTGGAGTGATGACGCCGCTACATCCTCAAAAAGTCACCGTTTGCTGTGCAGAGCGATATATGCTTCATTGATACATATTTTTTCAAAAATGAAGCCGGCCATAATGTTACACTCAATCGGGAATGCTATAGAGCCATGATTAATGACATTTTCGTATCTGATATAGAGGCTGTTGATGCGCATGACCTTTGGGTCAAACCATGCCATAAAGCCCACAAAACAATCAATTTACTGAAGCAAACTTTTGGTAAACGCATTATCTCGCGTGGCCTCCAAGATCGTGCGATTTAACAACGCTGTACTATTTTTGTGAGATTATGTGAAGTCGTTTGTCTACGCAGATAAGCCCGAGACGATTGACACCTTGGAAGAGAATATTCGACGCGTTATTGCTCTCGGCTGGAATTTATTCAGCGCTCACTTGCCCGAAATCATTTTTAAAACAAAATTGTAAACTTTTATCTCTTTAATAAAGTTAAATTCTTGGTCATAACATTAAATTGTATGCGCTTTATTTCTTCTTGAAAACCACATGTCTAACAAAAACACCCTTTAGTATAGTGACTATTATAGACTTGCAAAAGTTCAATGTTAGCTTACAGCGTTTGCAAATTGATGAAATAGTCTCGATTTCCTCATTTTTTAAATCTTTACTAAAAACATCAGTTTTATTAAAACAAAGTTACCACAAAAAGGCGACTACAGCTTCTCTTAGTATTGTGCAACAACTCCTGGAGCTTCTGGATATCTTTCCGAAGTATCAGAACAAGTTCATGAAAATTTTTCTAACGGTTAGACTTGGTGGCTTCTCATGCTATGATTTTTCTCATCAAATCAAGGTGGTTTTTCAATTTTCTAATGACATTAACTCGGGTTCATACTACAACAATACAAATATTTGACGAAATATCCGTCGCACATCTTCTTTAAGCAACCGTTACATGGTCACAATTTTCAACTTCAGGCAGTTGAAATAAACTCATAACACAAAAAACAATAAATAAATAAATAAAAAAATACTTAGTGACTATTATAGACTTGCAAAAGTTCAATGTTAGCTTACAGCGTTTGCAAATTGATGAAATAGTCTCGATTTCCTCATTTTTTAAATCTTTACTAAAAACATCAGTTTTATTAAAACAAAGTTACCACAAAAAGGCGACTACAGCTTCTCTTAGTATTGTGCAACAACTCCTGGAGCTTCTGGATATCTTTCCGAAGTATCAGAACAAGTTCATGAAAATTTTTCTAACGGTTAGACTTGGTGGCTTCTCATGCTATGATTTTTCTCATCAAATCAAGGTGGTTTTTCAATTTTCTAATGACATTAACTCGGGTTCATACTACAACAATACAAATATTTGACGAAATATCCGTCGCACATCTTCTTTAAGCAACCGTTACATGGTCACAATTTTCAACTTCAGGCAGTTGAAATAAACTCATAACACAAAAAACAATAAATAAATAAATAAAAAAATACTTTGGGACCGGCAGCAGAATCTGGCTTTGTTCAGCTGAAATTTAATTCGTTGAGCGCCACAACAACAAATGCGCACCCCTTTTTTTGCACCATCGTTTCCATGCAGCTTCTACTGGGTCTGCGCTTCACACTTGTTTTAATTTCTTTACGCTTTTCTCAGTAATTTTTATGGGCTATAAAAACGTTGCAGCAATCGTTAAAGTGCAACTCAAAACACAAAAATTTATTAAAAAAGCAGCAACAACGACAACAGCGACATCAACGGCAACGTGCCACAAAGAAAGTAATAAAATATTACAACAGCACAACAACAATGATGAATAAAACAACAATCAGCGAAGCGTCAGTCATAAAACTTTTGTTGAACGCTTGCTCTTGGCCATTGTTGTTGTCGCAGCGATGCTGTGAAATTTGTCCCCTGGCAATAGCAGTCAAAACCGACAGCTCGACAAGCAGCCGGCGGAACAGCGAAAGCGCTAGCTGTGAAAATGAGTTTACGCAAAGTGTGACGCACTAACGCAGCGACACTCCCAAAAGACGGCCAGCAGCAGCAACAAAATGCAACACATGACAATACATGCAACACCGGCTACATGCAAATGCATTGTGTGGGTGTGTATGTGGCACACACATGTCGGTACATGCGCTTGCAACGTCATACATCAATGTCAGCAGAACAGCGACAGCAACAGCAACAGCAGCGGTGGCGATTAAAACAACAACAATCAAGTAAATGTAAAAGCCGCTTGTCAGCGCTAAAGAGTCCCTGGGCGCTGCTGTCGCGCTTTGACTCTTGCAACAAAAGTCGCTGTTGTCTAGCGCAACACCCTCCCCGCCTTAAAACAGTAATTTCGCCCTCTGCACTGCACGCCGTGCTTGCAACGTACTTGGCATATGCATATCTGTGCGCCATGTGGGTGTGTGCTGCAACACATGTTGATGGCATTGTCGCCGCCAGCGTCAGCGCCGCTAAAGTGCTGTTCAAGTGGTGTATTAAATATAATTTACGGTAGGCAACAACAACAATGCCACAAAGAATTGCCCTTGCAACACTTGCTCACTGCCGCTCACTAGACGTAATAACTTTACCCATGTTGCAAGTTGCACGCACGCTTGCCACAACGCACACTATATGTCTACGCATGTGTTTGCTCACTGCAATTACACTTAAGTAACGCAACAACAACAACGGTTGCTGCCAACAATGCCGCCTCCGTCGCTGTTGCCGCTGTTCCGTTAATTTTGCATGTAATAAATAAAATTAAATATTTATATGCGACAATGTCGAGCTTGCAACAGCCTCAACTCGCCATACACACGCAACATTTTGCATGTAGCGCGCTTTTGTATCGAAGTTTATACCAAAGTATGCTTCAAGTTGTCGCATTAAAGTGAGCGCATTGTTTTGCTGTCACTTTGCTCTTGTTGCGGCGTAGTTTGAGCCGCGTGTCGCAAATTATTTTTGCTAAGTGACAATTTGGCGGCAGAGAATGCGTTGAATCAGGGGGTAGACGCCCGTAATGAATGGGCAAACATGATTGTGCGCCTAAGTGTATGCAAAGGCAAGTCCTTAAGTTATATGCTTTCCAAGAAGCCGTGAATGAAATATAGCAAATGTGGTGGAATCAGCGATTTAGTGGTGAATTCTGAAAATATTACAATATATTAGGGCACTAAATTCGGCAGTTATTACAGATTGGTTGAACAGTTTCTGCGCTCGAAATAAAAAAATACTGTTTTTGGTACGAAATATATTTTTTGTTGAATATAATCTCCCTTAACTTCAATACACTTATTCCAATGATCCTGCAATAATTTTATGGCATCCCTATAATGACTTTCCGGAAGCTCTGCAAAATACCCGTCTACGGCTGTAATAGTTTTTTCATTCATTTTTTCAGGTTTCTGAAGTGGTAGTAGTCGCTGGGAACCAAATCTGCTGAATACGGTGGTTGCTCAAGCAATTCGTACTTTAATTCTTTGAATTTTGTCACCGTTAAAACACCCTTGTGAGCAAGTGCATTGTCTTGATGAAAAATAATTTTTTTGTGCTGCAAACCAGATCTTTTCTCACGAGTTTTTTCATCCAGCGGATCCAAAAGGCCGCAATAATATTTAGAATAGATTATTTCATTTTTTTGCATCTCAAAAAAACTGATGCCATTACCTTCTTTGCTGATCGATTGTGACTTCACCTGTTGTGGAACAACCAGCTTCAGTCCATTGTAAACGTTCTTGTATCAATTTAGGATGATGGTGGTGGATCCAAGTCTCAGCCATAGTTATAAAACGCCGCGGGGAATCGGTTTTATTTTGCTTGAAACGCTCCAAATTATGCTGAGAAATTTGTTATCGATCCAGTTGGATTGTTAACGTGTGCGGAACTTACTTTCCAAACTTTATTTTTTATATGTAATTCTCAATGTAAAATATGAAGTACTCGTTCGTCTGAGAGGCCTATGGCATTAGCAATTTTACGCTTAGTCAAACTTGGAACTTCACTAACAATATTATGAACTTGCTAAATGATTTCTGGTGTGGTTGCGGTGTTTGGTCGTCCTTTGCGTGGACCGTCTTCAAGCCTAGTACTACGACGTTTAAATTCACCAGCCCAAAATTCAATGTTGCGTTTCAAAGATGAGGACCTCTCATACACTTTCTAACAATCGTTCATAAATTTTATTTGCTTTTGAAAATTCAAAAAACTACGCGATATTAAATTTATTCTATATTAAAAAAATACTCTGACACGTAAATTTCAAATGGCTCGTAAACAAAGTATTAATTGACAGAATTACTTGTAGCTTTGCATGTGTTTTCACGACGGCTGTGCCAACTTGAGAAAAAAAAAATTGAAGCTAGTATTGCTATTTATTTCTTTTCAACCAACCTGTATATACTTGTAGTTATGGAACTTTAAGTCACATTTTCTTAGCGAAATCTAATCGAAAATTCTCTGGGTCTTCTGTATGAAACCAATAATAAAATAGTGTTTTCGGACCTTTCGAGTGGTCTTTATGTAATTACTCACCAGACTTTTTCAGACGCTTTGATATTAGATTTGAAGATTAGATTTGAAAATGAGGTATGCACTGCGACCTAGGGTCTATTGTGCCCTCTCCTCCATCACATGCATTCCCAAAGTCCCAGCACCCTGAAAAACTTCAGATACTTGCTGGGTGCTATTGAGGCAATGTGATCCCTGGTCACAAAAATGGAACCGAGGGCCTTGAACCTGCGTCTACAAATTGCGGTGCAATCTAGGATTAGGTGTTCTGGTGTTTCCGGTCCCATGTCGCAGAATCGGCAGTTGCCACAAGAAGCTAAGCCCATGTTTGATAGGTGCTTCTTGAGCCTGCAGTGCCCAGTGTAGAGCGCGACAAGGAGACGGAGTTTGTCTCTGGGGAGGTTAATAATTGCTCTGAACCTGGCTAGGTTGAACCCTCCCAGTAGCAGTTTGGCCTGACGCATCCCTGCTGTCTGTTGCCAGTGACTGTCTCTGCTCGATCTCTCCTCCGTGCGGAGCAGTTCCTTTATTGTATGGGGCCCTACCGCAATGTATGGTTCTGGCCCCATCATTCTTGTAGTCGCAGCAGAGCGGGCGAGTTCGTCTGCCAGCTCGTTGCCGGCTACCCCTTTATGCCCCGGCACCCAGATCAGGTGTACACGGTTGCAAGCTGCTAGGCATTAAGCCTTCCTATACACTCCTCCACTAATAGCGATCGTATCTCATAGGCCGATATCGCTTTTAGCGCCGCTTGGCTATCGCTGAGTATTGCGATACTCTTATTCCGATAGTTGCGTTGGAGATTTATTACTGCGCACTGACTTATGGCAAATACTTCTGCCTGAAAAATGCTTGGAAAACTGCCCATGGGAATGGAAAGCTTGGTGTGCGGTCCCGCAATGCCAGCGCCAATTCCTTCTGGTGTTTTCGAGCCGTCAGTGTACCACTGAATAGTGCTACCTCTCAGCAGTTGGTCAAGTGTGGAATCGCTCCAGTTCGCCTTACTGCCGAGAGTAACTTTAAACTTTTTCGTAAAGTTTACTCTCTTCGTTATACCGTCTCTTGGAAGGAGGGCCAGTGGCGTGTTATCCTCTAAGGCCCTCATTTGTTGGGACGAGATTAACTTCCCTTTACCATACCCCTCTGCTGTCATAAGCAGCATGGTATGCTTCGCAGTCTGATTGATAACCAAATGGAGTGGTGTGAGCTCTAGCATGACCTCAAGTGCTGCGGTGGGGCAGGTGCGCATTGCCCCAGTGGCGCAGCCGCAGGCAAGTCTCTGCAGCTTCGATAGCTGAAGGCCTATCGAAGTCTGCTTTGCTTTCGATGCCCAAACCACCGCTCCATAAGTAACAATAGGTCTCACGATCATGGTGTACAGCCACCTGATGATACTAGGTTTGCAGCCCCAGGATCTGCCGGCGAGGCGTCTGCACACCATGAGCGCCTTTGTGGCCTTGGAAAGCGTTAGCTCCACGTGCCTATTCCACCGCAAGGTGGAGTCTAGTGTGAGGCCTAAGTATTTTACTTCCCTCGACACTTCTAGCTCTCTGCCCCCAAGGGATAGTATTCTAAGGCCCGGAAGAGATCTTCTTTTTGTGAAAGACGCTTTGATATACAATAGCTTAAGATATTGATAGCTGAATAGAAATCTGGCCACAGAGAACGAGCTAAAAGTCACATTTTTTTCTAAGCTCTCATCAAAAATTAGTAGAAATTTCTGCATGAAAATAATCATAAAATAACGTGCTTAAACTTGCGGACTACTCTGATTATGTGACTGCTCGTCAGGCACTACTCAGCTTTTATTCAGCTTAAGATATTGATAACTGAATTACGAAACCGTTGCCCTTCAATCATAAGTCCTTGCTATAGAAGATAGCCTATATCAAGCCTTGCTCGGAGGAAAATCAAAATCCAAGTTTTTGGGCATAATCACATGTTTTCCTTTAGCAAGTGAAGATAATAATCAGATCGTGGGACAAAATACATAATCCCCAAATGAAATTAAGAAAACGTATTACTTTTGGGTCAATAAGACCCAGAGCCTCTGTCGACGAATTAAAGTACCTTACATACGCTTTATTTAACTACTAAAATATATAAACAGTATTTTAAATCTAGTGCACAGTTATTTTACAATTTTATTAAGACCATTCTCCAGCGCGCATCCAACTCATTGCACGCAATCCAAAAGCTACCGGATATTTTGATTGAATTCATTTCAGTTCCAATAATAGATTCACAACAAGCAATCTGAGTGCCAATAAGCGTAGATTTAACGTCAGTTGGCGATGGAAAGGTGGAAATTGTGCGCATTCTTCGCAAGCATCAGGCAGAAGACGGAGAAACGGCAGAAGCAGCAAACGAACAAAGATAAGCATAAGAATAGGAATGTCATACACCCAACACCAGCTACTTAACACAATATAATCACCAAGGACAAACAATGCCGGCCGGAGCAGCGAGCGAACAGCACGAGATATTGCGATAAAGGAAGCGAAAAATTGAAAATACACTAACGTCGGTAGATGAAGGTGGTAGGGGAATAACATAAACAAACAGAAAAAATAAATAACCGAAGAAAACACGAAAGCGTGATGTTGAGCATTATAAACGTACTACAACAACATAGATCGGAAAGCGTGCGAAGAGTAACAGCAGGAAAGCGAAGTGCAGTGTATTAAATGTGGAAGCGCCTCAGTTGTTGTCCTGCCGAAAGCAAACTATGACGCCAGGGCTACACTAGTGGCGCAGTCAAGCAATAAAGCACACGATGAGGAAACGTTAAATCATGAGAAACCGTGTACTTATTTAAATGGCAGGGGTGTGCATGCGGAAATCAAGTCCTGTTGAGCGCACCGCATTGCCGACCCAATGCGGTGTGTGTTGATTAAACAACACAAGGACACAAAGCAACAATAACGATAGCAGCAGCTGCGGCTGCAACAACAGCAACATAAACTAGCCAGCAATAACAACAATAAACTAGTACTATTGTGCGAAAATACAAAAGCGTATAGCTATATATACCGATGTAGGTAAAGGCATATCGACAGAAACATATAAATCCATTTGACCATGAAGTCAGCCGCACACCCACACACCCACAGATGCGCAGCGAACGAACGATAAAGTGATTGTGCGGCAAGCGACGAAAGCAACGAAAATAATGGAATTGTATAGTTGAGTGGTTGCGCGACTTGAGTACTTTTCGGTTGCCTGACCGTGTTGCACGAACAGAACTTCTGTTACCACTTACAACATTTACTTTCATTCTACTCCTCAACTTGTCTATAAAATAAATGAATTGAAAATGATACGAGTACCTCAAAGTAAAGGAGATTGCAGTCGCGGCATTGTGTACGCTATGAGGTAATAGTACCGTTACTATTAGAAGGCATATTACACCAGTTGCTCCAGAAAGCTTTAAGCTGTAAGGAGGCGAGCAGGCAACAATAGGTATTATTGTAAATGGCGATTTGCTGCAAGTGCCCGAGGTGATGAGGAACGTGGTCAAATACGGGCTGTTAGCACGTATACTAGTGCTATATTTTATATATATATATAATATATAATATATTTTACACAATGTTTAACATATTAGAAGTTGTCATCCAAATGTGAAACGTATGGCTTCCTGAACATTTTGCTATGATACTTATTATAAGCGATGCTTTGTGGCACCAAACAAAGCTCTTACGGCAGAATACATTTTCAGTAAAAAAATTGCAACTTGTAGTGATTTTAAGGAACTACGACAATTTCTAAGTCAACTAGCAATTTTTTTTTTTTTTTTTTTTTGAAGAACAAGTATGTATGTATTGCCATAAGCACTCATAAAAAAGGTTGCATTTCGTGAAAACCGGTTTTGAGATCAGTTTTTATAACGTGAACAGGTTATATTAAGTTGGCTACCAAGTTTGTAACAAACGGAAACATCGCAGACCTGTATATGTGTGTAAAATGTGTATATAAATGATCTACATACCGAGTCGGGTCCATTTGCCAATATCCCTCTGTCTGTCTACAAATACGCGAATTAGTCTTTCTGTCTTTGAGATTTTGATCTGAAATTTTTCAGTCGTCATTTTTTCTCATATAAACTGCTCATTTGTTGGAATATGCGGTATCGCAACACTTTAAGATATATGTAGCTGTCATACAGTATGACAAATCAAGTTCTTGAATGAAAAAATTTTGTTTGGCACGATATCTTCACAAAATTTGGCATGGCTTATTGCTCAAGGCAACGCTAAATCTTCGCATATATTATGCAGATTAGAGCACTGTAGCATATAGCTATCATACAAACTGGCCGATCAAAATCACTTTCTTGTATGAAAAAACTTTTTTAGTTGACAAGATATCTTATCGAAATTTGGCATGGATTATTTTCCAAGGCAAAACTACAAATATCGAACAAATTGTTCAGATCACACCACTATAACATATAGCTGCCATACAAACTGACCCATTGAAAACAAGTTTTATAGCTGCGGCGCCATCGAAGTTAACATTTTTTCTTGTTTTGTTATAAACCTAATCAACTGAGTTATATATTTGTAGTAGAACTGTGCTTTTAATAAAAGCTATTTCAAAAAATCATAAAAGAGAAGAATAGTGCTGAATTTTTAAAATAAATTAATATCAATTGTTATCGTGTTTTAACTGAGAAAAGTTGATAAATTTAAAACAATTTCTAAAATATGCGCAAATTAAGTCACGCTTACAAATGAGCTCTACACCGTTCGCACACCGTTCGCACAAAGCAGGAGCAACTTTTCCCGACAAATCTGTTGCATTGTTTCATGCATATCTTTAGCATTTCAATGAATTTTTTATTAAAATTTAATTTACAATTACCAGCAATAACAGTTTGGAACTGCAAATGATGGCGAGCAAAAGCCTAAAAGTCATTTAATAGTAATTTAAACTTTTTTCAGCCATGTATATGTGTATGTGTGTGTTTGGGCGCATACCTGAGCTGTTGTATGCGTAAAAAAACCCTTAACATGCAACATTCGCATAACTTTTAATTTACTTTTGCCACCAACATAAAACCCATAGTTACACCGCATTCACCACCTCCTCGACACAAACACACACAAACGCGCATGCCGGTTTTTATGACTGAGCCATTGCAACGCAGTAAGACCATAAACAAAATTTCAAAATATGCCAAACTAAAAGTTATGATGCGCTTTATTATTACATTATTTTTGCTGTTTTTGTTATTGTAACCACATATTTTCTTCTTTTTTTTTGTACAACTTCCGCTTTAAGCATATGACTCGCTTGGCCAAACCTGCAATTTTGCAGCAAGGACTAATTTTAATTGTTATTCATGACTAGGTTTTTGGTGTTTTTTGTCAATATTTTTATGCTTTTTTTGTTGTTGTTGTTGCTTTTGTTATTTTGCTTGCATGCAGTTGTTCTGCTGTTTTTCTCTCCTGTGTACACAATACTTTTAATGAAGGACGCTGCAGGCTATTTTGTTTACAATGTTATACAGTTGCATGTTGCATGTGTTATGTGGCATATTGCATGCGGCATGCGGCAGGCGGTGATTTCAATCAAGAATGGTGATTTAAGTAAATGCCTGTGTAAGCGCATTTCTCTTTTGTGGTGTGATGTAACTGTAATTTGTTGGTGTTGCACACAAGAAAACAGTAATTATGAAAGTGCAGTTATTCATAGGTGAGTAGATAAGAACGAAAAATGGAAACAGTTGTATTTTTTGACTATTTTTTTGAAAAAAATTGCATAATATATGGTTGCAGTATGCCCTTAAAACTTACACTTTGCATGAGTTCCTCATTAAATGTTTCATAAAACTTAATAAATACATGAATTTTGAAAATAACAGGTCAATTAAACTAGAAAAATTAATTTATTTTCCATATACTGCCAAATTTAACCAGTATTCAAGAAAAAGTTATTAAAAAAATTTTATGAAATTCTCCAACACATAATTTCTGCGCAAGTTTACCATAGTAATGTATATATTTTTTATACCCTCAGAAAGTAGAGATTTCAACAAATAAAAATCCTTCTGATTTTATAAAAAAAATTTTAATTTTTAAAAATAAGAATTTTTGAATGAAAATTAAAGGTTTTTTTCCATTCTAAGTCGAAATAAGGTTTACTCCTTAATGTTTTAAATTTATACTTATACAGTATGTTTAGGACATAAGTAGTTAAGTTTACACCAAATCTCGTGAAGGAAAGAAATTTTTTGTACAAGATAAAAATAAAAAACTCAAAAACTTGGTTCTTTGAATTTTTCGCATAAAGTTTGTGCTTATGTGAAAAAAGTCTATATGCAAAAGTTATAGATCTTTTCATTAGCAACAACATTGGCATATAACGTTTTTTTATAAGACTTGTAGTTTTGCCTGAAATCGAAAAACCCGTTTCTAACCCATAAAAATTCAACCACGCCTTCCACTTCCTTTAAACGACCGCAGATCGCCCGTTAAATATTTTTCCTTTAATGTTTGCTGTTTAGCTTTTTTTACGTTGGGTTTCAACCTAATATTTATTTATTTTTTTAATATTCTCAAAGACTTCTGCACAGGTCTATAAATTTGTTTACACATAAAACTTTAAAAAGTTACTCATACGACATGTACAACATTTTTCAAACACGTGTAAGTAGTAGGTAAAATACTACAGTTTTACTAACAGTATTATTATACATATATTTATATATGTAAAAATTTCGCTTAATTTAGCAAATAATTATTTATCTATATATAGCTTTAGTAATCTTCTATCGATACAATATTCATCAAACCAATTTCCTTATTATTTATTATCACCAAAGAAATATTTAATTATTTCCGAGAGAATATTTTTCAAGCTGTGCACTGTGACCTTTGATATATTTCACATTTGTCCGACAACCGCAGTGACAGCACTGTCAGTGCACAATTGCGGTTGCGCCATCAAAGGCAGTGTCAATGGAGACCAATAAAACCGCAAGCATACAGTTGGAGAAAATACTTGTAGGTGACTGTGTTCGTTTGCCATTGATTGATGTGATTTGGACTATTGGCTAACACATAGGTATTGTGCAAGACAAAATTAATTAATATTAAATTGGGATTGCATGTGGTGAGCTCAAGGAAAATATTTTAGTTTTATGCAAAAAATAAACAACAGCTTTAATTAAACATAATAAATATTGAAAGTGTAAATAAAACATTTTATAGTAAAATATTGCACAAAGAAAATTATTTTGAATTATTTTGTAATAATTTTTCAACTTAAATAAAACTCAAAACTGCTGTGCTTAGCGCTTAAAAAGCACAATAAATGTAAACCCGCTGCGCTTAAAAAGTCCATGGTGTCTACTTACCTAGCATTTCCAGCCGTTTATTAGCTATAGTTTCGCCACTATGCGCACTCCGCCGTGCCACTGCATTAATGTTCGACACTTGCGAGACACCTTTCGCCGCATCGAGTATATTCTTGCTAGCGCTGTTAAAAAAGTGAATTTATTTGCGTTCTTTTCCGCCTGATGCCGCTATCTTTTTGACAAACGTCCACACAACAATCAAAGCGATCAACACCTTCGAGTATTCATGCTCTCTTGTGAGCCGCTACAGCATGTTAAACAAGCATGAGAGTTCGCGTGAAATCCAATTAGCTGGTATCCACTTGTGACGCAGCGCATTTGCACACACACCCACAACCACATGCACATGAAGCCGAATAGGGAAGTGACTACCTTTTGTGCTGTCACGTATTTACTTACAACACTTGCTGCGACGTGTGGCATCTTCTTCGCGCTCGCTTTGTAAACTTGTTTAGTTGGGTCCAACGTCAATGTACTTAGCGGTCTTGCGAACGTGCTGCCGCATTAAAACCAATTTGAATTTATGAATTTATGAAATGTGGCATTTCCCTCTAAGGAATCAACAATGGCTTGGAGGTTTTTTTAGTTATATATAAATATTATGACCACCATAATTTAAATATTGTACCCTCGAAGCAAAATATGATAGATATTAAGATTCGTGGAATATGCAAATTTAATTTAATCATTTATATAGTAATATATGTATATAGTAGAGCAATATGCTTTTAAATACTTTTTAAAGTGTTATTGCCAGAAAATTAAAGATTTATATTTTTCTGCGTTCAGTTTCCGATAAGTACTTTACGAGTTTTCAAACATAGCCTTCTTCCGAAATTGCTACCCTAAAAACTTAAGTATTCAATTATAAACTGACAGCCGTATGAATAAAAGCTCTGCGTTTGTTCACACAACAGTCGAATATATACAACCAGATATATACAACCAGTATCGTCTTGAAGCAATATATTATATAAAGGAGTGGCTGCACAAAAACTTTTCTCAAACTAGAACGCCTTATATGTAAAGCAATACCTTTGCGACTGCACTGAAGTTATAATACTCTTCAAAAATTAATTTTCAATAACATAAAAGAGTATAAAAGATCTTTAACTGGATTATGATAGGGTAATTTCTATAGCAGCTATATGCTGTAGTGGTCCGTTTTGAACAATTTGTTGGAAGACCGTAACTTAACTACCAATGGCAAATTTCGTCAAGAAAATAATTTAATAAATTGTAAAATAAAAAAAAAAAATTTCTATACAAAAATTTGATTTGGTACGATGGGTTTGTATGGTAGCTAGCATATGTTGCAGTTGTCCGACAAATGATCAGGATTTTGAGTAGAAAAGAATACGTGCAAAATTTCACAAAATTTTAGAGCGATATCTCAAAAACAACTAGGAACTAGTTCGCGTATATACAGACAGGCATACAGACAGATAGACAGTCAGACGGACATAGCTAAATCGCCTCAGCTCATCATGCTGATATATATATACTTTATAGGGTATGCAGCGTTACCTTCTGGTTGTTACAGACTTCGTGGCAAACTCAATAATTTATTTAATAATAATTTAATTTCGAACGTTTAACGCATTTATCCACAAAGTAGTATTTGCCCTACTGTACTAAAATCTGTAATTATCAATTTGTATATTAACCTAAAAACATGCTTGGTAATTACAAGTATAAATATTTAATTTCACTTAATTTTCTGCATCGGGTCAATAAAATCAGTGTAAATACTAATATACGACAGCACAGGTTGTGACATTGTAACAAAAATAGACTTTATACAAATAACGGTAAACACATATACTACTATTAACACAAAAACACAAGTGTAATCAATTATTGATTATGCAGTTGTTTGCACAAGCATTAAGGCATGAAAATGAATTCGAGAGTTCAATGACATTACAACAATCGTTTTTAGGTGCTTTTTGTGGCTAAAACAAACACACACACACACACACATAATGCAGCAAATATTATCTAATCGATTTTAATTGCAACTACATGTTTATGTGCAATAATTGCACAAAATATAAATAAGCAATTTATATGCAAATGCAATTAAAGGTTATGACCGATTCTATAACTAAAGCCATAACATTTGCAAATTATGCACATTTAGAAATGTTTAAAATTTATACATATTATATATACATACCATATATTGTATGTATGCATATAAGTGCATGTGTCTATGTGTTTATTGTCATATTTTCTATTTGTCTATTTGCCTATCTGTTTGTATTACTTCAGTTCCAGTTCACTGCACTATTGGCTGCAACTCTCAAAAATAGCTACGTTGCAATAGCAATTCAGCTGCCGCATAACAATATCGGTCGCAAGAGTCGTTAATGCACCGTATTTAATCAGTTGACTGATATTTATTTAAAAAATTATGACTTGCAAATCATTGACCGATATCATTGACAGCTGACAGGCAAAAAGCAACACCTTGCCTACCGCAGATCAATGAACTCAGCCACTGTGTATTGACTTACGCTGGCGGTCAAATGGATAAGATATAATAATTTATTATATTTTCTTGTAAAGAAAATCGATTTCTATATTAAGAAATGTTTCACCTAAGTGACTTCATTTTATTGCACTCCAATCAAAATTACAAATATTTATGGTCATATATCTTATATACAGCTAGTAAAACTGTAAAAATTCGCTCAGAGCGGTAGTGATACATTAAAGAGTGCTGAAGAAATTTACAATAAAAAACGGTGATATTTCACATGCACAACCTAAATTCAAAATGGTTTTTGCTAAGAGAAGTTCTAAAATGAATGCCTTATTTTTTTTTCAAATCTATTCTCTTCGAGTTCAGCAGAGTTTCTAATGAGTAGGCTCTCTATCTCTCTCTCAATTTGTGTGTTTTGCCAAAGATTTCGGATTTTGATTGTATATTCATTATGATAAAATAATATTGCTCGCAGCCTGGTCATGTAAGCAACAACAACTCAATATCTAACTAATGCTTCAAACAGTCACCCGTATCCCCGTATCAAATCAAATTTGTCAAAAGTTATGAACGTAGTTGCAACGCGGAAGTCAGTTGTTCACTTTTGTTTTCATTTCACCAATGTTGCCATTGTTCTTTTTGTATACACGATATTTTACATATTAATTTTTTTTTAGTTATAATTTTTCATAATGTAAAGCTCAAAACTAAAATCCAATTATTAAAAATAGTTTACCCATTTATAAATAAATGTATTCGACTGTGATTTTGAGTTATTTTAAAAATATTTCAAATATATTCAAGTGTATTTTTTAATTACTACAAAATATCAAGATTGGTAAACCTGCGTTGCAAGAGATTGCTCTCAACTCTCAGCTCATTTCTACGGTAAGAATCCAATTTTCGCGGATATCCTACCGTTCGGTCTGTAGAAGCGGACGGTAAAAGCGGCGGTGAGTGTTCATTTACATAGCGCTCTCATAAGATAGGTCGTATCAGCTGATGTACGGAAGGAAGGAATGTCGGTGACTGTTTGAGACTGTTAAGACAATTGATATATGAATATAAATCGCTTCATTTTAAAAGGCTGTAGCCGAATTCTAAACGATTTTCGCGTTTTAGTCATGTCACAGCCATTCTTTATACACGAATATTAGATTCAAAAATAATTTCGTGAAGAGCTTTTCTGCTAAATCAACTGGTTAGTAATGTTACACTTATTACGTAACATTCATATTTCAAATTTTCTCTGCCTGCGCCATACAAACTAAGGTATCAAAATGTGACAAGATCCTCAATCAACTATTGCGTTTGTAAAACTTTGTGTTTTATTACAATCACCAGATTTTTAGAGTCATGGAAAGTTTCTCCAATCTTGTCTTCCCTACATAACCAGCCTGCGGAGACGTCTTAGAACTTGTAGGACTCTACATACGTCTGTGAAATTAAGACGCATGCTGCAAATAATATTAGAAGTTTATTCAATTACTATGGGGAAATACAAGTTACCTGAAAAGCAATGTCGCAAGCAACAAAAGCTAATCAAAGCGTTATATGGGATATGTGTAGACTATGTGTTGGAAACAGCTGGTAACACATACTCTCCATAAATTCAAAACCTCTAATATGTGCAATAATCAAAGTGTATTCGAAAAAAAAATTATATTCAACTAAAACTCATGTGCTCTAACCATATTTTGCAGCGCAAAGCTGACAATTGAAATAAGAATTGCCAAATTGCAAACACGCGCTCCAACAACATAACGCTCCGCATTACCCCAAAGCGGCTGGCTCTGCCTTGTGCGTAGCATTGATTTATGCTAAACTGTTTGCGCAAACATTTGCGGCTTAGGCAAATTTATTCTAACACCAAATGTTCGTTTGCCATTCGAGCGAACGTGCAACAATCGGCGCAACAACGATTGCTCGCACAAAAATGTACCAAACTATTATTCAAGCAACATACGCCGTTAATGTACATAGTTAGGGTTGTGTTGTTGCTGTCATTGTCATTGCCGAAACTGCGGCAAAACTCTACAAAATAAACCGCTACACAATTGGGATTTGCGCGCAACGCAATACAAGACACAAGGCGCGGCAGAGCAACAAAGTGACAGCGACACAAGCATTAGCATATGTACACACACATACACATTAGCAACAGCAGGTAGGCACATATGTGTGTACCGCGTAACTTAATATACGTATATGGAGTAGTAGCAAGGCAGCATTGTAGCGGGTCTGACAGCAGAGGTAGCAAGCAGTTGAATGGCAATCGAAATCCTTGCGACATGCAACATGCACAACATCACGCGTGCCACTGTTCGACATTACCTTTTATCCTAATAGGTTTTCAGCTTTGCCAGTTTGCTAGCAAAATCCGTTAGTTCGCTTTAAGTGCCACAAGCGGGTGGCAGCAGATTTATAAGCCTTTTGCATTTGGCATTTCGCTTGATTCCACCGCTGTGGCGCGCATTTGACAAAACTTTTGGCGACGTGACGCGCATGTTGTGAATTTCACATTTTCCATAAGCTTAGCGTTAGTTGCTACCAAGCATTGTTTTTGCTTTTAACGTTGTTTCTGCTATAACTGTTGTTTTTGTTATGGTTTCGCTTGTTACCGCAGTTATTGCAAATAATTTTGCACACACGACTGGCGTGTATAAGTGTTAGTATAAGCTTATGGTACGTGTCACTGCATTGCCGCAATTACCGACAAGCGCTCTCACACACACCCGCGAACCAAAATGTGTAACACAAGCGAAAACGGGGGCAAATAAACTTATAAAGGATCTTACTTACATAAATACCTAGAGCGAAATAACGCTAGGCAATAAGTCTCGCAGTTCTGCGTCGACTAAAGAGGTTCCTAAAATGAGAGCTGAAGCTGCTGCGGTGGCGTACAAGTGAAGCATGGAAATGTTTACATATTTCTACGGTGAGAAAATAATGCATTTGCAGTGGATGTGCTTGACAGACCAGATCTGGTTTACATGGATGTGCAAACTAGTTTGTAATGAATTCCTGCACTAGTTACTTTAAGCAAGTTGTCAGACAACTCACGAAGCCTTTACGATATGAAGGTGGTTTGAAGCTGTTTCAGTGCGCGGGATGCATAAAGAAGCACGTTCTCTTCGACACAGCTAACCAATGATGAACAAATTTGTGTGCGCAGAAAACCAACTACTACTCTTCTTGTAAGTAGTCCATAAGCAAGTGCTCACTGAATCTTCTAACTACAAAAATCCATGTACAAGTTGGTGCTTGGAAAAGCCAGTACAGCGTAATCATGTGTCATAGCAGGTCGGTATGTGGCACAAATCAAAAAATCACATAAAATTTGTCACCGTCAAATGCGGGAATGTTTGTGGAAATTGGCTTCAGCAAATGGTGTGCTTCAACTTACGTGCTTTTGTGGCGCCTCTAAATATACCCACGTGCGCCAGCTTATAAACAAACACATACACGAGGATGTATGGTACTCGAACTTATAGTGAATATGAAAATTAGTGTTGGAGTTTACGACAAAGTTGTGTTGTGATGAAGTAATCAAGTTGCACAAAAAGTTAAATTAGCAGCATTGACGTGGAAAGGGGAGATTTGTGAAAGGCTAATTGACGACGAAATGCAATTTGTGGAAATATGTGAAAGTACATTTGTGAAGCGCAAGTTATTTATGCAAACTAAATGCATACCTAGGCACATGCAAGTACTGATTATGTAAATAGTTGATTTACTAAGTTTCCCTTAATTGCTACCATACAATACTCAAGTGTGAAGATTTAAAGGTTAGAATTATTACTGCTGTGCTTCTGAATGACATCACCATACGCAATACCTATCATTGTTTGTACTTTTGAGAGCGCTGCGGCACTACAGAAATCCTGGATGAGACGTGGAACCAACCCACAGCTATCTAAAGATGAGATGAGAGGATGAGTTTTAAGTGAGACACATTCCTTTGTGAAAATCTTTTTAATTCTAGTTAAGCCAACAGCTTGCTGGTTCACACCACATCTCCGTCGAAAGATAAGTACTAAGCAATAAAAATATAATGCTAATATCCTAAGATATGAGCGTTGCTTCGGCAGAGCCCTACGCGCTGAATTTCAAATAACATAGCCAATAAAGCAAGAAGTACCTTTGGCTTCAAAGCAGAAAAATTCAGTATCAACGACAAAACTTCTGCTAATATCAAAAGGATAAACTATTTCGCCGAACCAATAGTTACTGGATTTCAGGGAACCTAAAAAATTATTACACGCAGCATTTCGAACAGAAAACTGAGAGAAAAAAAATAAAATTTCGTTAGTTTATATAGTTTTAGTGCACTGATTACCTGAACACAAATGATCCGATCATTATTCTGCCTGTTACATATATAACTTTTCATACAAGAACGTATCGGTTTTTTGATCTAATCAAAAATCAAATTTTGGCGGGCCAAAGACGACGAAATTTTGGGGTAAAATTCAACTTTTTTTTAACTTCGCCGTTTTGTCAATTTTATTTATTTTTTCTTATAGGTCCTTATACGGAGAATATCTACTAGTTTAACTAGAATTTTTTAATTTTGGGTTTCATCCACGGAAGAAGGCCGGAATAACTGCAGAGTTGAAGAACCTTTTTTTAGCGCTGTCGGAGATTTCGTATAACTCAAAAAATATTTAATTTTTTTTTTCATGTGTAAATATACCTTCAAATTTTCAAAACAATCGATGCAGTATTTTTCTATTCTCAAAAATCGACGTGTTTTAGGCTGTTACACAAGGTGTGCCACTTAACATATAAAGGAAGTTACAAAGAGCGAAACAGAATTTACTCCGATAGTCAAGCGGCGCTCTGAAGTTTTGAAAGAACGATTATTGTTCAAAACCAAACACTTAATATTTATGTACAGAGAAACTTGAATATGTTCCTTTTGGATTTAGAGCCCTTACATATGTATACGATGCCTGGAGCTGCTAACGAAAGGTCTTCTATGTAAATTATACGAGTTCATTCGTTATATGCTGACGACTCGGGTCTAACTACGACAAGACAAAAACCGATGAACTTATGAATATTTTAAGGGTATTGATATGTAGTAAAACTAATAATATAGTTAGTAATACCTTATAGGAGTCTCTATCACAGCTGTTGCACTGAGACTATTTAACTTTCTCTATGAGTGCCTTTAAGACATTCCGTTATATTGAAGTAAAAGTAATGGGAAGTCCTTGAAAACTTTATTCCAAGCATTATGTATACTAGATTCTGTGATGAGATGTTTTGAAAATATTACGCTATTAGTCATTTGCGGTTTTTGGTACTCCAATGACACTGCAAAGTCAAATTGGATAACTATCTATGTATATCAAGCAAATCTAATCAGCCTTTGAAGTGAGTGTGCCAAGTATATCAATCATTTATAAATGCAGTGGAATTTTCATTGAGTTGCAAGGGTTGTGAAGTCGTAAAACAGGAAATTCAGTTAAGCTCTAAAGCAAACGATTTCAGATTTATGATTTTTTTCTCAATAGTTGTCATTCACAAATACAACAAACCCCTCACTCAACATGCTCGAGCATTTTCCTACTGAAATTATTTCGATTTCAAATCAAAAATCAAATCATATCATGCAAACTTCGCGACACCCACATGAATATGAATTTGGTCTGCATATCTCTCATAACAACAAAGTATGTAATTGAAGTATCTGACTTGCAAGAGCACTCACCCATACAAAAGTGTGCGTTATTACACTGCAATCGCATTGGCGCGAGTACGAGTATTTCGCAATTTCGTAATATCACCGCTTCGATCTAACATTTCCGCACCTCAATCAAATCACTCATACAAGTGGATATGGGCAAAGCCATTTGCGAATGCAGAGCTGCGCTGTCAGATATTGTATATCTTTTTATTGACATGTACGGATTCCGATTCATATATGAATATGAGTGTGTGTGTGTGTATGTTGTGGTGCTCGCAAATGCATATGCGATATATCCTTTTTGAGTGCCGCGTATTTTCTGGGCAGCTGCTCGTCTGTCAGTTTGCTGATTCGTATGCTAATCATAGCTGTCGTGATTTGTCTGCGAAATTGCAATTCTTTATTTCATTCCACATTTCTATCTTGCTTTGCTTTGTGCGGGGTGCGCTTTTCTGGAATTTACATGCTGTCTCATCAAAAGAAAAGCGCAAGATAAAAAGCAAAAAATTACAGATTACTTTCTACAACAATGCGCTGTCAAATTTGGGTGATTCATGCCTGAGTGGCATAAGCAAAGGATTAAATAATAGAGTAGGGCCTAAAGTGCTTAGCGCACGAGAGACGCTAAGTGCAGCAACAAAGTGATTGAGGTAACTGTTTCACGGAATATAGAATAAAATTACTGTAGTAAGTACAAGCACATGTAAAGTGAAAAGTACCTGAAATATTTAAGAAGCTTTTCCAAGAAGTTTGCCTGATGGTATACCAGCTTAAAAGTAGCCAGAGATCCGATAGTTATATTATTTTACATTATTAATTTATTTTACTCAATATAATACATTGAACCAACCCTAGATTGGAGTAGAGGCATGCACCGCGACTTTGGTCTATTGTGCCCACAACGAACCTAGAGCCACACTATTTCTCTCTCGCGCTCGCTCTGTTTCCTTGTCTCTCTCATTCTATATGTTTCACTCGTACACTCTTTTTTCATCTATTCGGCTATATTTTCCGCTATGAACTCTCGTCACTGCCGAATCGTCTGAAACTTGTAAGTGTATTTTTGATTCGGCTACAACAACATCTGTATATATTTGAGAAAATCTCGTCATATGAGTCTTCCCGCGCATGTTTTCAAAAAATTTATTTTCAAGCTAATTAACTCCTAGAAGTTTTGCGTAGTTAAGTTGAATTTGTGGTAGCCGCCTACACCTCGTAATTACAATTCTAAATAAAGCACATTAGTTTGCTTCACATAAAATAATAATTTCTAAACCCCAATTGACAAGCCGCCTTCAGTTGTGCAAAACTTTTACGCTTCAAACTTCTACTTCCTTCTCAACAGCCACTCAAACTCTATGCAACATTCAACAATCAAATCCAATTTCCTCGGCGCTAATGGAAATACATAATGCCGCCAGTCGGCTCTCATGCCAACCCAATTTAAGCATTTAATGAAGTCTATCGATATGTTCGTGCTTTCATATAGGCAGCGATGGCTGTTAGCCTGGCTTGTCACGCAGCCTAGTTCCCATGGCACAGCAGAAATATTAATATTGATTTCTAGAGAAGCTAATTAAATATGCGCTGAACGGTGGCAAAATAACGTGCCGGCAACAACAAAAACAATAGCAACAATGCAAACATGAATTATTGTGACGTCGGTGCCAACCAATTTGGAACCAAGAAACTTGGATTGCAAACCATTCACACAACATATATATGTACACCTGTCTGCGCTGCCGACTGCTTGCCTGTTTACTGCGACGAGTTAGAAGACGCATAGACGCGAGCTTGTCAACTTTCGCGCCAGGTTGCACGCAAGTCGCAGCGTTTCCAGGTAATATTGCAGTTGGTGGCCAACTTGAGTTAGGCGGCAACTTTTGTGTGTCCGCCTTTACAGCATAAACTTTGAAACTTGTTGAAATAATACGAAATAAGTATTTGAAAAAAGCAGCTCGGGAAAAAAGGAAAAACGTCACGCACAGACTTTTCACATTGACAAGAGTCTTCACTTATGTATGCTGAGAATCTGTAGTGTGGTGATATGGTAATGGCAACCACATTAAGGCTAACAGGAACGAGTGTTTCAATATTTTCATTACAGAACCAATATGCTCAGCGTTACAGGCATTTGAATTTAGGTTATAAAGTAAAGTCAATTCCTTGATGACACTAAAGCAGGTTTAAGCATTTACCGCTGCTAAGCCTGACTTCATTTAGAAATATCTTGTTTTAGCAAATGCACTGTTATATTATATTAAATCAAACACAAACATAGCAATAATACTAATATTGTACCCAAGAACACAAGGAAGGCCCAACTAGCAGGTGTTTAAAAAAAAAACTAAGAATATTTGAGTTGCTCGTAAACTCCAAACTTTAAGCTCGCCTTATTGCGCAAATCAGCGAAATGGCAATACCGCAAGTAAGATTTTAAAGTGCCGAGATAGTTGTGTGGAATTGTACAAGCAATAAAACTTTAATTCTAACGACTATTTCGCATTTTTCTGTGCTGATATTTTGATAAAACACCCGCAAACTGTCTCCAGCAACGGCAAGAATTCGGATTTTCAACGAACACATAGTACATACATATTTACACTGTTCTTCAGCAGCATTGTAAAAACATATTTGGAGTATGTTAATGGCACTGGCAGCCACTGTAGCAGCAAGCTGCCACCAATTAGTTAACGAATTGCCATGAATCGCTGAAGCGCTCTAAGCACATGAAATGCAATCTTAATAAATATCGATTTGTAATACTTGTATGTGCGCGTTAATGACTAAAGTTTTCCAATATAATGTTTTTTTTTTTACCAAAACAATTAAAAATGCGGGAACTTTGGCAGCGATGGCATAAACGCTCTCCCCCAATAGCTGCCACATAGTTCGTGCGGCTAACACTACTGGCGGCGCAGTCAATTGGACGGCAACGCTGACGAAGTGGCAATGACAACACCATTAGCTGCAATAAGTATAATTCACGGCACACGGCGCATCGATTGGTATTGTGGTGGGGTCGCGTTGTTGGTGATGGTAAAGACTGTGGTTGGCACAACAAGCCAGCGACGTGAAGCATAAGGCAATCAGCGCTGCTACAAAGCCAAACTTGAACGCTTGAGCACTTGAACAACTTGAAATGCCTTCAATAAAATTTTCAGCGCGGCGCAAAAGTTCTTATGCCATTAGGGGCAGGCAAGCAGACTGCCATTTGGGGCAGTAAGCGGAGCGACACTTTAAAAACAAATTGTAAATTGTAATTAGCCTAATATGGCCTGAAAAGTAAATGAATTTGCTCGAGCTATATGGCCGATGTGTGTGTGTTGTTTAGCTTTTCTGAATATTGCACCAAGGATAGCTCGACAATTCGACGAGTGGAGAAATGGCACTTCACCGGCAGAGGGCGACCAACAGTTTAAAGAATGGCATTTGGCATGATGTGGGTTGGCGTTTCTCAAATAATTGCGGTAATTAAAGATTAATGGAAGTAGTGCAAAGTGGGCTTTGGCATTTATGCTAATAAAACTGCTACGAAGCAAATTTTCAATTCGGTAACGTGCGAATGTGATTTTGGCACATTCCCGGCGCATACCTGCAAGTGGCGTGAAATTTCAATGAGGTTTGACTCTAAAGCCTCTGGCGTTTCGCTTGAGAAATATGGAAATTTCAACGATTTTCATGCGAAACACGTGTCAAGTAAGTGTTAATATTTGTTTTGCAATTAACGAAACTAATTTTACCTTCTGTCAAATTATTTGCTAAGTATTGCATTGAACCAAAGCGGGAACAAGCGAGACGAAGAGACCTTCTGTTTGCGAACAATTATGTACTTCTGAAATTCCGAAATTTCAGCTGTGGTTGTTGTGTTGCTTTATTTAACATAATACAGCCAAATAAGACAAGTAAATAAAGTCTAAAAATACTAATAGAACAAACATATTTATGCAGCGATAAGTGAAATATTTAAACTTCAGAGCCCATGTGAAATGTGTCGTTCAAGGCAATTGATAACTCTAAACCGCAATTATAAGCAAAAGCACATGTGTGTTTAATGAACAACTTTTGCATACACAACTTGTCTGCGAAAGTTGCAGACAAACAATTATAAAATAAATAATTTAGAAATACAATACAATACTTATCGTAAAGTTTTACTGCTTTGTTGAGATTGTTAAGCCCTACTAATTTTGGCAAATTTTGAGCATACTTTAATTTCAGCACAGGATAGTATTGTTAGGTCCAAGCTCTCTAGCAAGATCAATAAAAGCTGCGCAGCAATGACTGGAAACCAAATATTATGCGACGAGAACCCTTTATTTATGCCAAAACTTCGAAGCTATAGCTGTAAACCAGTTCGACTAACTTGGCATCAGCAAAGATTCCGAAACATATGTCAAAAGGCACTTGCGATCCAATATTACACGTGAAAGTTCTTAATATTTAATTATTTCATGACTTTTCCTAGCTGGGAGCCATATGCTGTCATATTTATCACTTGAAGCTCCAGATTTCACTTTTTTCGTTTATAAACCTGTGTGTGGTTGGTACGCAGAGAAGTAAGGTTTGCGATGCTTTGATTAGATAATCCTCAAATATCTAAATATATTTTCCTAGAAGAAGAAGTTAGCGTTGTTTTCTGAGAGATTTGTTGTCTTATATAATATGTATAGTTTGTCATCATTTGCTAAAACCATACAGAAGCCATCAATACCCAGTGCTATCAACTGAATGTTTGAGAATAGTTTGATATATGTATATAGGTTTTCTCTCTGTGGCTAAACGGGGATATAATTTTAAAGAAAAGTATTGCTGCACCTGCACCGATTTCTGTTCTGTACTTATGAGTATAGAACTAGAGGTAGTTTGCTCTTCATTAAAGAAATACTGGAGGCAGGAAGAGATTTAGAGCGCGTATTTTAGGAAATCACTTTTCACTAATAACCTAAAACTAGCAAAAACTCAGCACTTTGTTCCACATAATTTACTATACTTTTTTAATAGACCCAAATAAAACGTTTGGCAATTTCTCAAGCTATGCATTGCTCTGCTCAGTCCTACGCTTTTTCGTTTAGTACACGACTTGCATAAATAAATTGTAGTGGTATCCTAATGTGCCCATCTTGCCCATATTATAGTCATATTTTGCCTTATTAGTATAATAAGGTCGCCTCAATCTAGAGCAAAACGAAAATGTAGACAGTCTACGGGGACACATCCACTTGCAACTTGTTTGTATTCATTTGGTTAATAAATAAATTGTGTGACCTAAATAAAACCATAACGAGCGAGCAAAGAGAGCTAACAAGCATGCAAAAAAAAACAACAACAGTAATAGCAGAAGCAAAGTATTAGCAACAAATAACAGCTAAAGAACTACTTTGTATATAAGAAAATGTCAAAAAGTACAAGCAACAACAACAGTATAGAAATAAATGGCAATACAGAATCAGGCATAGTAATCACTTGCTGCTGAACTGGACTGAATTTATTTATGCGCAACAACAAAAGCAACTACAACGACTAAAGTGTGGTATAGCCAACAGTGAAATTGCAGCTTTTTGGCTAGATTATTTGCGGCGATTTAGTTGCCAACGCACACTCCAGTCAGCTATATAAGTATAAAGATAAATAGAAACAATCACTCCCCGGCTGTTCGCCCTTCTCAACGATTTCGAAAACAACAACAAGCGCATGGCATGCCTGCGCAATTTGTCCCATTCCGTGCTATTATCCTGTTCACTCGCAGCTGTTCCTGCCTTGGCTCTGAGTAATTGCTTCGCCGTCGGGCTTTGAATTCGTGTGCGCCACAAATATCACATTGATCCCACCAGCGCTGTCGCTGTCGCCGTTTTTGTCTCTGTTGCTTTCGCCATCGCTCCAATAGTCGTTTTTCGTCGTCAATATTTCTTTATTTTTCCTGGCGCTGCGCTGTTTGGTATTCATATTTTTCGTCTGCCTCGTTTGACTTTATTATTGCACGTGCTGCCTTAATTTCGCCAATTCCAGTAATTCGTTGTATTCGCCGAACACAACTATGGCAACTTATAAGAATTTCTCTTATTTATTTATAAAACGCTGTGCTTCTTCTTAAACATTAGCTTATGTAGGCGCTCTATTTGCTGCTTCAGTTAGCTTCTCATGGTTTCAATAAATCCATCAATCCTTGTGACACGTGAACTTGAGCGTCATACCACCGAGCAAAATCCAATAGTACTTAATCATAGTATTGGTATTGCCATGGATGACAAACATTATTATGATAACTACCGCTGCTGGTGGCGTTATTTATATCATATTGTACAAGGTGGTGTGGATATATTGCTTTAATAATATAAATAATTTTATTTTTCCACGCTTTCAACATAGTCTAATGGTTGGTTGGACGGTCGTTATTGTAAATGAATCTAAAGCGGTTTGAAATTTTTCGCTGAGTAATATTATTAATTAGTTCCGTGCCTTGTATAAATTTTTGTATTATTGGATTTTAATGGATCAACCGATTGGAAGCCTCGTTTGGTATGAAACGACTTGGTAAGACGTATGGCTCTGACAACACATATTAAACCTATCGAGTATCATGTTTCTGACCAGGTCCCTAGATCAAATAAGTTTCCCTCCCTCACTCATCAAGTTCAATACACACACAATTAATTCCATAATTCAAGATGTACTTCGACATTTTCGGTGATTATATTTTTTTGAAATCAGTAAAGTCAATGGTTTCTTCTTCTTCAAACCTAAACTATTTATATAATGATGAGGGGGTGTGAAATGCCTTTCGCATTATCAATGCTGTCGTCACAGCAATGGTATGTGCCGCCTGCAGTTCACTAAAAACCCCCCCTCTAAATAACCGTCGCCCATCCTGGAACCACGTTTGAATTACTTCAGGGTGGCGTTTAATTTTTCTCATTGAGAGAATTACATCTGCGCACTTGTGTCCAGGTCCCGCTTTTTGCTACGTAACAAAATTGCTGCGAATTTCTGGATAATCCCCTAGTTTGCTTCGCTTTCCAGCATGACGCTGATTAAATAGTCCGCATTTATTAAACCAACCAGGTCTTCTACGGCGCTGCGTTCCCGTTGCCATCGCACACATCCAAAGAATATGTCTTCAGTGTCGTCTTCTGTCGCGTCGTTGTATGGGCATGTAGGCGCTTTGACTTTTTCCATTATGTCGAGGTACTTTTTGAAGTATACAAATACGTGACCGGATAGCAGCTGTGTCGTGTACAAACCGACGTCTCCAAATTTTCGATTTGTCCATAAGTTTACATATCTTATAAGTCTAGCCGTTCATCTCTCATTCTGCCCTCTTCGTTGCCATGCTGACATCGTATATATTTATATATGACGAATAGTTAAACGCTCTCTCATTTATAGAATATTATAAGCTTCAGCATTTATAGAATATTAAACGCTTCAGCATTTATTGCAACGCGATTTATTTGGGTTTAAGTTTTGCGATCTTGAGGTGAATTTGGAGACCTGTCGAGTCTACCAAAGCTAGTACTTGAGTCCGATATTGAATGTTTTCTAATGCAATTAAAATTATCCGACAAAATGATCTGCGGTTAGTATGGATAGAATTTTAAAACTGACAAAATTGAAGTCATTTTTTAGAACTCCTTACAGCATATTCTTTTAATTATGGTATTTAAAGTATATAGTGCTTTTTTGCAGAAGTTCTGTTACAGCTGAACTATCAAGAGAGCCGCACTGTTGAGAGCATGTAAACAGCTAATGAAAGCTTCTTATATATAATGATTTAATCTGTTTGAATATTGACTTTCACATAAAACATCTTATAATTATACAAATCAACATAATGAGCTAATCAGACATTATGGTATAATGCAGTAAATGCCACTGAATCCAACCATAAAACTGCATAATTTAAGAAATTCCACATTAAAGTAGCAGCAAACGGATCTGGAACTTACAGCAGCAAACATAAACAGCTAGCGTATCAGGTACATAAATAATAACAAGTAATATAAAGTTTAAACTGATAAAGTCAGTGGTCTATTATCTCATTGCACTTATTTTCTTAATGGGTGAGACAATTCAGTGAGAAAATTGTGTTAGCATTTTCAAAAAGCTTATCTAAAAGCTTAAATTGGAATATGACACAACAGCATCGTAAATATGAGAGTTAAAATTTGTAAAAATAGAGAGATATAAAAAAATATGATAATATTTGCGCTGGAGTAAGATCAGAAGCTACGATAAGTATGTTTGTAATAATCAGTGTGTGTACACGCTTAAATATTTAGGTAGACAATGAAAACTTTATACTTTAAGAAAAAGCGTGGTGGGTGAGACTATGAGGTCATTGATAATTTTAAAAGATGGGGTAACTATTTTTAATAACGAGTTACATAATTGAAAGATAAACAGAGAAAACACAAGCATTGTTTACTATCATTTTAAGAATACTCTTTATAATATAAAAAATATTTATTTAGAAATATTCAAGTGTTTTTTCAAGAAAAGACCATATATGTATGTACGGAAAGCTTTCAAATTATTTAATTATAATACTTAACATACTTTAAGCTATGAAAAGAACGAAACCGCTTATGTTCTGAAGTGTGTACAAAATGTAGCAGGAAATGGTCTGTGTCGGCGTCGACTTGCGTTACGGAGAATCGGCAGGCGCCTCGTTCTGTACTCAGTCAAAATCACGTAACGTAAAGATTAGAAGAAGAGCAAGCAATTGATTTAAAGTTTCTGACTACTAGCAGCTTATTTTTATTCTAAAGCTATAGATTTAAATGGGTAACTTAACATGCCGCGATCAATTCAACGAAACTTAGAACTTTTTAAACTCAAAAATGTAACATATGCAAATACTATTTTACAATACAAAAGTTCGGGTTATAGACTGACTTAAATTGAATAAATTTTCTACTAAAGCAATGTATGCTAATAGATCATAAGGTACTCACTTTTTCTATGCAGAAGAATACGCTATTTTCTAAATATATCGTAACAGAGCACGTCTATTAAAGTAAACCGAAAAATCCCTCCACAAATACAGATAAAATCTAAAGCCAAAAGCTCGCAGGATATTAAACGTATAGCGCTTTATCTTTAACGAACATCGCATACACCACACTTTCGCCAAAAAACCAAAAAAAAACAAAAAAAAAAAAACAGTTCCCCACATTTGAATGCATCCAATCAAACGAAATGGGGTAGTGGAGAGGTGCACGCAAAGCAAACCACAAAAGCAAACAATACCTACTGACGAAGCTGGCGCGTTGACTATGTCAAACACCGCCGTGCCGTACCGACAAAAACAAGACGAGTGCGACGTGAAGCTGAGCCAAATTAAATGTGGAATCCACAGGTAAATAGATTTGCTGGCAAAGTGTGCGTTGCACGTACGGCGATTTGCTGCACGTTTTTCGACAACACAAATAAATAAGTTTGGGGGAGAAAAGTCGAAAAAAGGCAACGCAAATAAAAGACAGCGGCAAAAGGGTGGCACGTAAATAAATACAAGTGGGTACAGTGAAAAAAGTAACGCTGTTTCCTCAGTTTGGGGATATCGCGCTTTGACTAGCGGTTTACTTGAAAGCATTTTTGAGTATTCGCTTGATTGTCTATTTGCTTCGCTGGTTGCGCCCACTTTCCCAACTATTTTGCATTTACAAAAGTTACTTACCGCCCGACTTTCATTGTCATTGCGTACTTTTATTTCCATTACATTTGAGGGATTTTATCTGTTCAAGAAGTTTGCCCCCTTCGCTACCCCACTTGTAGCAATTGCATGTTGACTCATTTCTCTTCATCAAAGTTTATTTGCTTATGCATATCTATATATTATATTCCTTATCTGGCAATACAAGTAATTGTTACTCGGTTGGTTGGTTAGTTAAGGATTTCTGGGTTACAAGTTGTTGACTTGTTTGTTGTTTTTATTTTTCACTTTTTGGTTGTTGAAAATAAACAGCGGACCTTCAGAAATTGCTGCTATGCAATGTAGACGATTTTTTTTACGTTTTATTTACACCATATTGTAGTCTTAAGAAAGGGAGCACATTTACCATGCGAGGTAATCTAGTGCCTGGAAACACAGAACAATTATTTTTTATTTTACTTGAAAATAAATTTCTTAAATCAACTATTTGTTCATTATATGTTCACAAAATATTTACATCAGTAGCATTATTTATATTTGCACATTTTTCGGTGTCTTTCAAGACCCTACCAGACTCCGCTTATCTAATTAAATATTTAAGCTCATTTTACATCTTCGTAATCGCTCTTATTTCTTCATTACATATTTGCTAAGGTAATAAGGTAATAAATGCTTTGATAAAATATTTACTTATGAGTCATACAGTTGACCGAAATGCAAAATAATGCTCATGTTAGTGTAAGAAGCGAATTAGTTGTAATTAAGTACAGGACGTAAATAGAGTGGAGCCCTTATGGAGCTATTAGACGATAATCTCTACAAAAGAGAAAATCGTAGATCAAAATTTTTAAAGCAGCACATAGAAGAATCGTACTAAAATGTATATGTAAGAATATTATCAGAAGACTCTGACACTGCTCTAAAGAGGATGTCATGCTTTTTATTTATATGGTCTCGAAAAGGACGATTGTTGTTGATAGTGACAGATCACAACTTACTAGCTCACACGCGAGCCATTAGTAACGATGACACGTGCGGGTATGTATGCATGAGAGAGAGGCTGGAACCCCTCCTTTGTTTCCAGGCTTATTTAGAACTATTAAGGGAACTTAAAAACTGCAATCTTATCTTATCTTATCAATATCTTATAATTGAACGAAGAAATTTTCATTTAGAACGTAAATTTTTTAGTTTTGATAAAAACGACCTTCAAAAATTGAACTTTTCAGTAAAATCATCACACAAATAGTGTGTTTATTGTTTATTTCGCCAACAGAAACGACAAAATTTTACTCCGTTTAAATGAAGTGAATAAAAATGCTTTAAAACTACTTCTAAATTTAATATATTTTCGTATTCGTTTCATATTCAAACGCGGCGCTCTGTAATTGAATCATACTAGACAATGAAAAAGATCCATCACACTAAAATTCTCTTTAACTCTCCTGTTCCAAGCATTTCGCTTACTCTCCTCAAAATTAATTTTCAGATAAAAAATGAATGTAAATAGTTTTGCATTTAACATGCCACAAAACAATAACAATGGAATTTCTTAAAATTAAATTAAAATTTTTATTGTTTGCGCTGCAGCATTATTGCATAGCTCTAGCATATGTACCGGTGTGCGCCAACATATTTCACAACTCCTCGAGATCCAGTAATTCAAGCTAATTAAGTGCAAAATGAAACGGACCAAAGCAATAAAAAGCCAACTAATATGACAAAGGTGGCAAGCAACTGTGTGCAAAAACAACAACGATTCAGATTGAAAAAGGGAACAGCGTAGCAGAAACAACAACGATAAATGCGCTAGCGCGGTACAGTTGCAATTGCTGTTACATGTTGTTGCACGTTTATACATTTCTTGCAATTATTGCAAATTCTTACGCTTTTTTTTTATTGGCAACGAAATGTGAAAAGAACTACTTTTGCCATAATTACATTTCACTGGTATGCCATTGTTGCAAGTTGCAGGTATGCGCGCAGCAACAAGAAGCGCGCTAACACTGGGAGACAAGTTGGCGGCCACCATGTTGGCGGTGCACCCCAGTTTGCTTGTGTTGCCACCGTACACCACTCAAAGCTGCATGTAATTTGTTTTTTTTTTTCTTTTTGTTTTGCTTTCTTTTGAATTATTTTTATTAGCAGCGAATTCGAGTTGCACCATTGTGTTGTCGCTGTTCTCGTTCTTGTTGTTATTACTGCCGCTGGCGGGTTTCCGGTGTGTTACCCTTTTGAAATATTCTAAGGTTACAGTACAATGCAAATGTGGCATGTAAATGCTGCCGCAGCGCACAGAACAATGCCACGTAGGGCTTGCCGGCGTTCATGTTGATTTTGTGCTTTTCATTATTGTTGCACTGCTAGTGGCAACGACGTCAACCACCAAACGCTGCAACCTCAACCACACACACTAGTGTGTGTGTGTATGTGTATAGGTGTTCCAGCGTTTGCTTACTTTTTGCTTGCTTGCATTTTGGAATTCCAGCAATCATTCATTCATTTACTTCTTTCCACATTCCGCACAAAAACAGCTTCCAATAGCAAGCTGGCTATACCCCTGATCTCTTGCGCTCTACAGCTGTTCGCCGGCAGTTGTTTCACCCTCGTTGCACAACGATTTGGTTTTGCTTCGTTGCAGTTAAATTCAGCTATATAGCAAAACAGCTGATTACTTACTTGGAAGTGCTCTCGTTCGGTGGCAGCAACAGCAACGCGCATAAATAGTTGCTGTCACCAAGAATTGAGCTGGTACACTAGTTCCACGCTTTGCTGCCATCTTATTGTCGCTCCCGATTGCTGTGGTTTGTGGCTGTTGCGGCACAGTGTCGCATTTCGCAAAGTAATGTTGTGAAGCTGAAAGCTTTCGCGAAGCGAACATGCTATGTCGATTGTTCTAACAGCATGGCAGCACTTAGGTTAAACCTTTCAAGTATCGAATCGAAGACGTCTACTATGTCGTCGAATAAATATCTATGAATATCTACTTAATTTAGTCAATTAACAAAATGAATATATTTAAAAATGCAGAAAAAAATTGCTATTTGAATAATTTAAGTTACGGTTAGAAATATGAACACAGCTGCGCGCGTATATTTAATGGTCAAATAAAAATTGTGACAAAATTACCTAATTGCCAATATTTACTAAAATGCTTTATGGCGCGCAGAGAGAGTAAAATAGAGAGAAATGGCGAAGGGCGTTGTCTATTAGAACTCACAAAACTAAACAAAAATAATTGTCAAATTCCAGAAAATTTAACTAAATTGTCAATAAAATAAACTTTTAAAAATTTAAAAACTTTGCTTATAAAACAAGAAATATTTTTTCTAGTATTTGCAACGAGTATACTATGTGCAAACGAAATTGCGTGTGTGTGAACACCAAACTCATCAACTTAATTGAGCGACTAATTGCCCGACTTAATTGAGCTCGTTCAATATTTTTAAACCAAAGATTTGGTTTAGCTGACATTACTGAATTTTTAATAATGAAATAAAAATATTTTTTACTAAATTTGTAAATCCGCTTCGGAAAACGCGCCATGAATCTACTGACCCAATAACATATAAAATAATCACCAGAGGAACTTTTCACTTCAGAAAGAAACAGCTGTCAAACACACACCAATTGACACATGCAAAACTCACCATAGGGGAGTGTGAGATCCAATCACAGCCACAACTAAAGTATCTGGGAGTAATAATAGACTCTAAGCTTAAATTTAAGGAGCACTTAGAATACACCTCTGGTAAAGCAAGCAAAATCCTCAACGCCTTATCAAGAATGATGGCAAATAAAGGCTGCGTGCGTTCCAGCCGGCGATTTTTACTCGCAAAGGTAATGAGATCGGTTGTATTATATGCGGCCCCAATATGGATCCAGGCGCTAAACGTTAAAGCATATGCCAAACTAATAAACTCAGTGCACCGGCTGTCGGCACTTAGAGTAATCAGTGCTTTCCGAACGATATCCAGCGAGGCTGCGGAAGTAATAGCCAGTATGATGCCCATTGACATCCAGGGTGACGAATTCGCGCGAGTATACAAGTTACCAGAGTCGTCTTTAGAAGCCAAAAGAGCAGAGAGAGTCAAAAGCTTATCAATATGGCAGCAGCGGTGGCAAACCTCACTCAAAGGACGGTGGACCCACAGACTTATACCGGACATCCACCCGTGGATAGACAGACGACGTGGGGACCTGGATTTCCACCTTACCCAAATACTAAGCGGACATGGGTGCTTTAGAAGCTACCTGTACAGATTCCATCATGATGTTAGTCCGAACTGTCCGATGTGTACAGAGTGCATAGAAGACTCTGAGCATGTATTCTTTTATTGCCCTCGCTTTTCGAGTACAAGGGAAAAACTTAAAACTTCACTCGGTGGTAGTTTTATGGTGGAAAACTTGACGACACTTATGTGTCAGTCAAGTGAGAATTGGAAAGCTTCAATCATGACAAAACTAAGACATATGGAACAGATTAGGCGTTCGTCAGTCCGTACTATAGAGGAGACTTAAATGTCTTATCAAAAAGTTCCGCACTTCGGCTTTCGATGCTTCCCCCTACTTAAAAAAAAAAAAAAAAAAAAAAAACATGCAAAACGAACAACACACGAACATAGATAAAAGTTGTGCCAATCTGAATAGTTTTTACACCAGTCCGCGTCAAATTTGATCTTGGAAGACTGTTGCAGAACCTCAAGAAATGCCTCAGGTATAAAGCATCGCCTGCAAAACCCCACTCTGCGGAAGTTTAAATTTCATTTTTCTTAACTCTTACAACACACACGGCACACTGTGCACAACTTGAGTTACTGTCAATGGTGTCGATGGTGACGGTGATGATGACGTTGATGGCGCTGCTTTCGCCTCTGGTGATCGTTGGTTGCCCTCTCAGCGTTTAACCTTCAGCAAGTACAAATGTAACCGCAAACCCACACATACTACATATGGTTGTTAGCTGTGTGGCAAGTGCACATGGCTGCTAACGCAAATTACAATGCATGCACTTAAATATAATATTCATGCCGTACTTAGACTTCTTGTAAGCGGTATGTAAAGTTTTAAGAACCTCAAACAATAGCAATAAATAGCAACGCGTTGAAGTGTTCTCAAGTCGGGCTTTTGTTGCTGAAAGTTATGAGTGGAATTTCGCGCTGCAATGCACACACACACTCATACACACATATGCAGGCATTTGCTTGTATTACACTTATCCACTTGCTAGAAGAATCAGCGAACCACAAGTGTGACAATTACAAACATACTCGTAAATAAATGCACACTTAAGCACACACACACACACATACAGAGGCATGCATAGCTGCATACATGCGCGTAAACTCTTGGGTGGGCAACTGTGCAAAAAAGTTGGTATGCAATTGTTTTTATTTGTGTAATTTACACTTGCTGATCTTTTTTCTAAAGCAAACTTTTGTAGATGATTATTTGGTATGTAGTTTTACTTTAAAGGTCTAAGTATCACTGGTTTATATAAAGAGTGGTTATGTAAGAAAGCAGTAGGCCATGTCTTTAGCACTAACCGATATAAAAAAATAACGTAATTATCTATATTTTCGAAAATGATGCATTAAAAGCGCACCCATAAGCAGGTGTATCAAAAAAATATTTTCTAGGTGGATTTGACATTGCTTTATGCAGCTTTGGTGACAGGCGTGACAATAGCGAAAATGTAATTTGGTGAGTGTTCTTTGCAGGCAATGCAAGATTCTTTCCATTCATATTAGTGACAATAATAGTGAAAAGTTGAGGAGAGAGAGTTGCTCAAAACACTTCATCTGAGCAAAGAAAGATTCACTCAATATATTTATTTTGAACACGGAAGCTCTGAACTTTATTGGGAAAAGAACCACAAGTATAGATGTTGTTGTTATTGCAATTGTTCAAACTTGGTAGGTAGGGATTAGGCTTAAGTAATCTAAACTGAGAAGCTGTTTCGATAGAATCAGACTAACATTGCGTGCAGTGTTCGATGAGTTGGTTTTGTCTGAGCATACAAAAGATATTTAGGTATAGGTTGCATGGTGGGCATGTATTTGTTACATTATGGTCACGTGAGGTTTATAGTACATTTATCAACTGCTTCATTAATAGTGATAAGAGAAAGTTTAATGAACATAAAATCGAAACTGCTCAAATGTTATGCAAATAAAATATCAGTAAAAAAAACCTAATATGGTGTGTGGTTCAACTAAAAATTAAGAAAATAAAAATTTTAAGGAGCTTACGTGAAACGATTCGATCTTAAGCGGCGACTTTGTAAACAGACAGACAATTCTGGGATTTTTCACTGAAGCAAGGGATAGTCAAGACCGCTTAATTTGATGCGATATTTTAGCTAAATGCGGAAGAAAAGTCATCTCTCACTACACTTATTAAACGGTTTTTTCTTAATATAAGATTTTGCAGTTCAAAAACCTAAAATAATCACTTCTGATAACACGACAATTGCAATTGTAGTTAGATTAAGAAATTTTCTAAAAGCATTTGAAGCGTTTTTATCCAAGGCATAACACAATTATATGGAAAATTAAATATAAGAGATTAATTTGAAGGAATAATAAAGAGTTAAATATATTAAAAAGCTGATGAAGGTTTAAATTTGATCGCATAATATTTTAATATAACCATTCGATCGGAGAAAAAATGATATATACATAAACTTGCATAGAAATATTATAACAAAAATTTAGCTTGCATTGCCAACCCTTAATTAAGTGCAATTCTATACGGAAATGGGTGTATACCAATAATTTTTGCTAAAAACATGCAACAAAAGTGCATGAGTATTTAAATATAAAAATTGCCAGTTTCAGCAAAGCATTTGCATTTTTCCACTCGCCGCATGAGTTGTCATGCCTATTGTTATCACATTTTCTCCCCTTAATTGCCGCTGCATAAATGCCAGTTATTTTATTTATTTGCATTTCCGGGTTATGCTAATAAAATGCAATAGAACGAATAGTGTTTTTGAGTAATCGTATAATCGACACAAGAACCGAGTAAAAATAGCAGAAAACGCTACAAATGAATTAAACAATTTAATTTCGCATAAATAAGCGCATAAAATATATAAAAAAAAGATATAATTTTACACAGAAAAAATGTAAAAGCTTTTGTGTAAATTGAATTTATGCATATTTGAGATTTTTATTTCGGCTTAAAAGCATAAATCAGGCTCAATACAATGATAAACCCCAACACACATACATACATGCACACACCACGCACTTAAATACAGGCATAAAAGTTGTTTACGATAACGGTGTGCGGCGAAAATAGATAATAAATAGTATTTTACGATATTTCTTTATTTATTTATTTATCTTGTTTTTTTTCGCTTGTTCGCACAAAGCTGTCAGCTACAGATTTTCCGAGCATTAAATGTCATAAATGGAGCGCGGGGCTGTGCCGTGGTTTGCTTTTAATGCGCACATATAAAATATATTCGTACACATATATGATACTGATATAAGCATGTGTGTGTGTGTGTGTGTGTGTGTGTGAAAAACTCGTATGTATTGTATTCAGATAAATTTCTAGCTCTCGGTGTAACGGCAGTTCAGCATTTTGACATTTATGATTGTCATTTATTTCATAAATTTCATCGGTTTTATCATAGTTAATGTCACATTTAATAGTTGTTGTTGTAGTTTTTTATTACAAATAGTTCCTACGCTGCACCACAACCCACAACGCCGTGGCATTTATTATAGCAGCTGCCCCATTTGTTGACGTTCAACGGTTTTAGCTGACGCTTAAATCAAGCATTGCCTGTCGCTGGCAAGCCAGAAAAGCTATGGATAAACTAATAATTTACAAGAGTTGCAGTTAAAGTCGGGTGCTTATACGTTTATGGTGTTTTGGTATAAATTCTTTTATTTCTATGAAGTTTGGAGCACATCAATTTTGGATGTGCATGTATATATGTATATACCTGTGATAGCCTAGATTTAGAACATATGCATAAATTAAATTTATGTCAATAATTTTAAAGCAAAAAAAAAATATATAAAAATGTAATTATAATTATTATAAAGCTTTTTAAAGGAAACTTCTTTGCTTGGCGCTGCTAAAATCTTGAAATACCTTGATCTAAACAAAATTATGGATTTATTGATATTAATATTATTATTGATAATATATAATAATAACATAGCATACAAGTCGGTATAAATAATTGATAACCGCTCTTATTCCACCTATGACTTTAGAATAATATGTCGTACAATTTTTTTACCCACAAAAACCTATTAAATTCTAAGTTTAGCTTTACTATTAACAAAGTTATTAAATTGAGTTTGTATGTGATATTAAGTATGTATCAATACAAAGCTATATCTATTATATATGCTGTTGGCGACAGCGCTAGTTCTATAGAACACTGCCCTACACATAGTGTAAACCTCAAGCGAGGTTGTTAGCCGATCTTTCTTTCTTTTTTTTCACACATGCAACTGGTACCTTATATATGGAGATATTTCACGAGATATCAACTGTCGCATTTCGGTCAGAAATATACCAATTTCATGCTGTTTCCAAATATACCAAGGGCGAAGAAATATTTGTATTGAGTTGAGACATAATCTGAAGTAACATTATATTTATTGACTGTAGTATTTAGGTTTGATAACTTGCATTTTTTTTATGCTGTTTTGGGAATATTTTATTTAAAAAAAAATAAAATGCAATCAGTTTGATTTTGTAATATATTATTAAAAGTAGCTTAGAGTGTACAAAAAATTATTATTATTTTTTGTTTTTTAATTTGTTGTCTCGCAGCACTGAAGTGAGCGTCTCAAAAAAGGGAGGTGGCTGCCCCCGGTAATTTAGTCGCTTGAGGACATCTGAAATAGCAAAATCAAAAATTTTATTGTTCTGTGAGCTTGTCATTGTGGTTGGATTAAACAATTACGTTGATAAATAAAAATATGGTTGACTTCGAAAAAAAGATATGTTTTAAGTACAAATCGGACAATAAAATAAAAAGTTAGCGAGAGCTATCGAGTAGTCTAACATATGCAAATTTCAGCACAAACGGTTGAATAGAAAAGTTGTTTGTCATCCAGGCCGACCGTAAGAACATTGTTTCGAGAAAACCTTGTTAAAAGTTTCAACAACAGATTTTATATGTTTCTATTTATATGCGTACTACTACTACTGCGAGACGCTGACGTGTAGGTACTAAAGCCTCATCAATATTTCGATTTTCGTTATAAAATTTTTACAGTGTATTCTTAATATATAGTACTTTCGAAAAAAAAGTTAATTTTTCCAAACCAAGCTACCAGACTAATTTTAAATCGTTAAAGTCAAATAAGTAAGCTACTTAAAAAGTAATTTCACAACGAGTACATATTACAACAAGCTCATATTGTTTCGTACAAGTTGATTTTTAGTTAGAACAATCTATTTTTCAACTAGAAATTTGTCTGGCAACTTTGATGTGCTGTTCAACGCGGATTTAATTTTATGTGCATATACATACGTTGCCCTTTTCCCTGGCTACACACTGCTCTACATTTGCTCTTATACAATATCTATATTTATTTATTGACATTTTAGTTGCCACACTCGTGTGCTCCACCTTACAGCAAATGCCCACGCTGTTCAGATATATAAAGTCTTTTACGATTTGCTATTGGCCGTATAATTTTTTAAGCTCTCCACGTGCTGCTGCTGCCGAATAAATCTGTGTAACATACATATATAAGTATGTACGTGTATAGGCATAAATCGGCTGAAGCATTGAAAATAGGTTATTTGTAGATAAAAACTATTTTTATTACATTTGCTGTAAGTTATGGCGCTTGTTGTTGTAATATTGCATATCATTGCTTTGTTTACTTTATATGTTATCATCGTTTCATATTTTATTTTGCCCCTATCTTCATACTTTTGTTGCCCCAAACTGGGGTGCCGTTTCATAAATTTATTAGCACTTAGCAAGTCCTAATTATGGTGATACATTTTTTATTAATAGCAGCTGTAAAATAGATTTGTACATATACAATATGTATAAACAATCATATATAATGTGCGCGTTAAATTTATGATAACCTTTGTTTGAGCTTATCGACTTATATTGAAGGTTAGCGTAAATATTAGCGTAAATATGATAAAAAATTTGGGTGCAAACATTTTTAAAAATAGATATTGATAAAATTTATATGCATTTGCTGCACCTTCGTCAAAAGTATATTCATAAAACTATTTACATATAAGAATTGTAAATATTTATTATGTATAATCACTCGTGATAGTGAAGACTGTTGGGTCTAAACTGCCATTAAATTATTTGTAAACAAATTTTTTGTCTTGTTAGCAAAAACTTTTGAATGCTTAGCTCACCAAATATATCGATAGTGCTCGCGATAAACTAATGTAGCGGATTAAGAGCCATACAGAGTTTTACTAAGAACATTTCCTAAGCAGAAAGTATTATCGGTTACGTTACATCGACTGTGTAGGAACATTAGTCTCAACATCATCTATCGAAAATCAAAGCATCGAATAAAAAAAATTCAGCTATGACATACATAGAGTCTACATAGCGAAAGCAGCACAAATTCGACCAAGCACTGTCACTTTGGCAGCAAAACAGGTTCAAAGCTTGATTTAAGAGATAATATAACTCTTTCCTGTCAAAATACGCAGCAAAAATGTTAGTAAAGATTTTTAGATTCACAGCCCTAACAGCTGATTCAAGCTTTTTTTCTTTTGCATACATAACAGTTTTAAAACCGGTATATCTGTATATATCATAAATTCTATTGATATTTGAAAACAAGTTTTTCGCAAATAATTTTTTATTGTCATGATAATATATTTAACCCATTCAACGTCTGCCATTGCTAGTTTTTTTAAGCCAATTTCTTTTCTGCTGCAAAAATTTTAATGTTGTTGCGCTATTGTCGCACTCGCCGTAGCTACTTGGCAGGCTTTTGTTGTCAGTGCTTTTGTTATCATTATTATTATATTCATTACTGTCGTTTATGCTTATTGCTGTTGACTGACTGACTGCTTGCCACTGAATTTACATACATTTTTATGCCACAAAGTAGCACCATCATTGTCATTCATTGTGTCAGAACTTGACTTTTGGACTAAACAGTGCTGGCCTTTATTGTAGATAGTGGTAGCAAGCAAATAAAAAACGCGCCGCTGAACGGATCTGTGCTGGCACTTGCCACAGGTTTCGTGCCACCGCAGCCATGCTTGTCATTCGCTGCATGTACTCTTGTGTAACATATATGTATACCTAAGTGGAACTGAATGTGAGCGCTACTCGTTTGCTGTACCAACGATTTTTTGTTCATCGCTATTTTTCGACTTTTCGCAATTTTTTGGTAGGTGGACATTTATGTTAATTTGCCACATTACGCTTACATGCACACATGTACCTATGTATGTAGCGTATGTGTGTGAGAACGTTGCCACACAGTCATGGCTATTAGCATGTTTGGGCCATTTCAATGTGACCAAAATCCAGCGATTTGATGGACGCACCGGTCGAGAGACTGTGAACTGCTATCGTGCGACAGCGCCATAGACACTTTGCCACATACGACTTTCAACGCTATCCATGCCGTTCTGCCGCCTGCTGCTCCGGTCCGGTCATTTGCTGCGTCTTTCAACATGTAACTACGCAGTTGCCTGTTGGCGTTCACTATGTGCCCCCGCTTCTGGCCATCGTTTATAGCAAGTTTCAGCAATTTTCCTCTTCCGCTTGCGCTCTCCCCATACATTATCAACCAATTTGCCGTTTTTACTTCGGTTGTTATCTGACTGAATTTAAGTTGCTATTAATGTTAAGTCGCTCGTAGTTAATTCGTTCTGTGCTTTGAATGACGTTCATTATGAGTGGGTCTTTGTGAAAACAGCAACGAAAAAAGACGAGCTGTAGAAAAAAATTTAAAAAGAAGACTGCCCAAAAGCGATAAAAAAACTTTGAAAATATATACCGGAAAAAATAGCCCAACATATTATGACGAAAAAACAAGTTAAAATCCAGAAATAACACGCGCAAACGAAATTTCCCAAATTAAGTCCAGCGGAAAACGTATATTTCAGCAGCTTTGTAATGTGACGCTATGCCGCGCCGTATAAATGTTAATAATAGAAATAAAAATGCAAATGACCAGAAAATGTAGATACAGCGTCGTCTTCTGTCGAATTTCGGTGCGCGTCTTCCTGTTCCGGACGTAAATATTCTGCCAGCTGCGACAATGCTTTCGGCCCTAGCTGCCGTTCAGCGCTGTTTTGCGTCTACTTTTTTTGCCTTTGCGCGTACAGTGTTTCGAAGCGTTAAGTGTACACAAATTAGTGAGGCCTGCACCTCGCCAGATATGCTGCAAGATATGTAAAGTAAGCCAAGCGTAGCAGTCGGCGCGGATGCTATGCTATGCCATCTTATGCGTTTAGGCCACACTCACTGCCTTCTGTCGCCCATTTTAGCGGCGCGAAGGTAAGCAACAAACTTCTGCTCATTACATTTTACCTAAATTTATTCAATTTCAAGTAATTTTCTTTCATGTTGTCGAAATTTGCTAGTGGCTGCTTTCTTTTATCTAACTGTGTGTGAAGTCTTTTACTCCTCTTTTTCTGTTGTTTTTTTTATTTTTGCTGATTTAATGACCTTTTCGTCGTTAATTAATTTCGAAAATGTTTTGACGTTGTTTTTGGCAGCAAATTGTGTGTAAGTAAATTATTATAACCCACTGTTATTTTTTTTTGTTCTTGTTCTTTTTGCCTTCAGCCCCGTCCACATCCACAGGCCATTTATTGAATGCTCATTCGCGTTATTACTGTGGGTAATGTGCCCATTAATTGATTATTTATTTGTATGGAAGAGAAACATACCATTTTGTTGTGCTTAGCAACTCTTTCTATACAAAAATATCATTTTTTTTTTTGCCAATGACATATAAAAATAAACAATTTGTGCTGGTCGATATTTTTAACGCTCGATTAGTTCACTTTGCGCACACTTAAGCGTTCTTAAATGAATTTTAGAATTGTAATACGATTATGGGTATACTAGGGAATTGAACAGAATTTCTGATTTCTCTTCAGTGCAAAACTGTTGGTTGGTTACTTAGAAATAATCATGGAAAATAAGTCCCATATTGTACATTTAATAAGGTCAATAAATCTTTTAGTTAGGAAAAAAGCCAATGTGTGCTACTGGTTTCCTTCCCCATTAATCGTTTTCAAGCCAATTTAGAGAAAATCTGCATACAATTTTTTCACATACATATGTTTGATCACAGCAAATACTCGTAGAACTCTTTATGTCAGAAGGTAAAATATTTTGAATACTACAAAAACATTAATCAGATAAATATATAGTTCAAAAATAAAGCGGTATACTTTAGAAAACATGGCGAATTTTGAGAAAGGATGTGGGCTTGCATCCGTATAAAATTGTTCTCACTCAAGAATTTGTACCACTGTAAACGTTGTGAATTTGCTGATTTTGCCTTGGAACAACTTGAATGATAACGATTTTTTTTAAAGAAAATCATCTTCTTCGATGAGGCTCACTTTCATCTGAGTGGCGCGTAAATAAAAAAAGCTGTCGATTCTGATACGATGAAAATTCATGAACAACCATTACATTCACCTAAATTAACAGTTTGGTGTGGTTTTTGGCCTGGTGGAATCATCGGATTCAACTGTCAATGGAGAGCGCTATAAATCGATGTTTACCAACTTTTTATGCCCGCAATTGGAAGAAGTTGATCTTGACAATATCTGGTTCCAACAAAATGGGGCTACGTGCAACAATCGAATTATTACAAGAAAACTTTGGATATTTGATAATTTCAAGAAATTGTGTCATTGACTTAACACCATTAGACTTCTTGTGGAATTATTTGAAGACATTGATCTATAGCAATACGCCAGACTCTCTTTAGCTTTAGAAGTCGATATTGAACGTGGGGTTATATACAGTTAGAAGGCCGAAAAAAAGTGAATTTTTCAGAAGTTTTTCTGAGAAAACTTTTAAATTTATTGATCCAAAAATTTATACGTATATTATGGTATCTTTTACCTATATTTTAAAACTTAGTACTAGTAAAAAATATTTCTTTCGAAAAAAGCTACAACTGATTTCCGGGAGCTGGTCTCAAAAAAGACGTTTTGCGGTATCTCTGAACTGGATCATCTGAAATTAAAAAACCAAACAGATTTCGTTAAAGTAATTTTAAGTCTAGTAAATAGTCGAAGGAATAAACAAAATAAAATTTTTTGACAAAATGGCGGTTTCTCAAAAAAAAAAATCGATTTTTCACCGAAATTTCGGCCAAGCACTCTGAAACGCCTTTTCGACCGTGTCACTTCGAAAATATTCAGTGGAATGATATGAAATTTTCTGTGTGTATTCTTAATTATATGTACATTAAGAAAATATAATATAAAAAAATCGATTTTTTGAAAATTCTAACTGTATGTAACCCCTCTATGACATACAACTTGATGTAATGGACAAGTACTCAAAAATGGGTTCATCGAAAGAAATACTACAAAAGAAATCGTGGAGACCATTTGAATGATGTTGAATTCAGAACTTCATTGCATCGATTGTACTTCACATTAAATAAAAAATATTTGAATTTTCTTTACAATTAATGGGCGTTTTTTTTTTTAAATCATATCACTCTTATTGGAAAATACCTTAGTTGTTCAATTATCTGGATAAGCAATTATATGATGCTTGTAAATTTCGATGCTGCAGAAATTTCGTAAGAACGTAAAGTAAATCAACACGAGGATATGTAGCGGATCCGATGAAGCTGGCGTTTATTTTTCTCTAAGCTCTCAATGATCAAATGATGCTTTCAAAATTATAAAATTCTCCAAATACGTACTTATTTTTGGCAATTATAGAACCCAATATACCATCCAATACCTTAAAAGTATTTCGAGTTAAGCAGTACAAATGCTCAATAAAAATGTTCATTACAGAATTTTTCATATTGATCTAACTGTGCACATAACCATGATATAAATAGCGAACTTTTGTCATTGTAAATGCCAATTAAGCTTCTTATTTCAGAGGTTTTAACTGATAAAAAAAAGAACTTTTGTTGTTGTTACTGTGAAGCGACTTAACAGTTTTCCTGTTCTAATCTCTTCTTAAGCCTCGTGTGATAAAATTATTGCCGTACACGAGGCTTAAATAACTAAAGCTCTGAAAATGGTTTTTAGATAGAAGTGATATTGAAATCGGCTACCACATATTCACATATTAATACGATATGCGATCAAGCATATACATATCAAAACTATTGTACTTACATATTTGTATATCTGCAAATATTTTTTAGCTCTGCTTCAAGCTCAGCAATTTCGTTTATATAATACTAGTATTATAATAACTTGTTAGCATAAATGATTTGAACTCTATTTACTGGGAAAACATATTAAAATAAAATAATATAAAAATAATGTTGTTTAAGCTCATATTATAATGATTGTTTTATTTAAATGTCAAATTATATCAAATATTCCTATTGCGCAACGCTTACAACAACACTTGAGTAAATTGCGAAATTTTAAGTGCTTGCAAATCTGTGCCATAGTGATTAATTTGCCTTTCAATTTACCAAAGCAAAATAATTTACATAAATTCATATTTTTCAGCGCAAGGAATATAGTAAAATAAATTATGCATACACTTCAATAATTCTTGTTGCTTAATGAGCTGGAAGCTGGTTGTTAATCTTTTTCTACTTTGTGCCACAAAAAAAAAACTTATTGGATAGAAAGTAATGCAAACACTACATTACTCAACTGAACATTTGTTTGCAACATTTTTGTTAAATTTTTTTATTATTCCGATTTCTTTTTTTTGTTTTTGCCTCGCTGATTTATTGTTCCCGCTGCTTGTAAGCAATAATGTAACAAATTAAACAGAAACATTAATAGACGATTACATAAGTACTTATCAGTAATGCTCTGCAGGAAATTTTTTAGAAAGTGCAACTAGTACTTATATTGTGCGGAAAACAACTAGTTGGATAAAGAGATAAATTTAAATTCAGAAGTGTATGAAATATATGTCTTTATATTAGGCACTTTTAATAAATAGGCAGGCACCAACAGGCAAAATTTTTGAAAATGTCCGTTTGAAAAAATCAGTCTCAAATTATATGCTCCTACGTTCGAAAAATTCATCATGAGCTTAAGAACTGCATATTTTTTTAAAAACCTATAAAATTTTGTATCGTCGGTTAACTTCCTTACATGATCGCTACGGTTTGTAATTTCATTCATTTTTTCTGTTAACTTCCCCTTTCCGCATTTTCTTCAGAAACTCTAAACAATACATTTACGCGATTTCTTTTATACACATCTGACTCAGGCAAAATTATTTATTAGAACAGATACGAGATACATTACCAGCAGTCCCTGGGGGATGCTTTCCGCTTCAATGGAGTGAATGTTGCAGAGGAACGATGTACATGCATATGGAACAAGTGCCGCTTGTTGTACTTCTAAAAACAAAAACAAGCAAAAACACTAACTCCGTTTGCACCGAAGCTATAATGCCCTTCACAAATACAAGAGATTCGTTACAGGAATTTTGAACGGTCTGTTTGTATGACAGCTATATGCTATAGTGATCCGATCTGAACCATTTCTTCGGAGATTTTAATACTGCCCAATATAATAATCCATTCTAAATTTGGTGAAGATATCTTGTCAAATAAATAAATAAATAAAAATAAATAAATTTTTCCACACAAGCACTTGATACCGAACGTTCAGTTTGTACCAACAAATGGTGAGAAAAGCGCGTTTGCAAAATTTTAGATCCATAACTCACAAACTGAGGCACTAGTTTGAGTATATACAGAGAGACAGATGAACAGACGCACATGGCCTAATCGACTCCGCTCATCACGCTGATCATTTATGGTTTATAGGTATACGCTTTAATAGAAACATTTTCTTGTGGTTGTTGCAAACTTAATATTCCCTGTTTGGGGTATAAAAAAAATCGAAGACATCAAACCGAACAAACACACCCCGTTATTCCTTCCCTTCAGTGGTTTGCAACTTGAAAATTAATTTGATTGGGAAATGCAGCACACACATGCTCAGATGTTTCTAAATTCATTTACACTCGCACAATTTCAATATTTATGTATTTATGCTATAAGTGTAGTACAATTGTTGTAATTTATATGCGATCATATCTTGTACAAAACGAACAAAAGCACTTATGTTGTTCCCGGTATCTGTTTAAAATGCATTTATACTTGCTTGAATTGCTTCGGTGGCGTTGATGGCGGTGGTGGCCTGTTTCAGCTTCAATTTCAGTTACGTTTCCCATGCCCACACCGCACACCCCAGGCTCGACGCTATGTGCCGCGAATTATATGCTAATTGCTCATTTGTTGGTATCTCTTCGTGTCGTATAAATTACATTACATATCTCTTCTATTTGTTTATTTCGTCGTTTCCCCTGTGTGGTGTATGTAAAAGCGTTTTGTTGCCCTAGTGGTGCTTCCTGGTGACTTCAATGTTTTGTGGGTTATGACTGCACTTGAGTTCTTTATTGCGCAGTTTTGTACACATTGTTCAACGGATTGCCATCCATGCTAATGTTTTTCATAAGCGTCTAGTGCGCTATTATGTTTTCCACTGGTGATAAGTGATGATCTTCAGCATAGTTTATGCTGAATGGTGGATTGAACTCATTAACATATGTACATATATGGAAATTGATATGGAATCTTAAACAAAATGAGCGCAATGAGCATATAAACCATTGAAATAATGGTTCTGTTTGCCACTGATTTGCTTTGATCAGCATTAGCATAGCAAATTTTTCATTAATGGTTTAATGAATATTGCACACTAAATTTACATATATAATATGTAATTTCGGCAGATGTGTGGTTTTGTGGAATGTTGGCCTACCTAAATTGATTTTCATTATTTTCAGTTCTAAGCTGAAATAATCTCCTTTGAAATCACATATATTTTGATTAAAACATTTATAAATGATTTATTTTAATTGTTCGGTTTTCTTTCGAAATAGTTTCCAGGCAGCTTTTCGCAAAAGCGAAAAAGTACACCGGGAAAGTACAAGAGAAAACAAGATGGGACTAAGAGAGTTCATATATAATATGTATTTCAATAAATCCTTCGCGCAAAATTTATGTTTAGCATTTTTAGAATAAAGTCTAGTAATTTCTCAGTACAATTTTAAACGATTTTGGAAAAGAAAAAAATGTTTCAAAAAGGTAGTTTTTAGTACCAATTCTTATATTTTAAAATTCATTTACTAGTTCGTTACCAAAAATACATGTTGAGCTTTGTAATTCTTTTATGGCTTGTTAAATTTTCGATTCTGAAAATTTCAATGACATTTATTTTATCATATTTAACCTGCAATAAATGTTCTTAAAAGATTTGGTACAAATTTCTTGATTTATGGTTGAAGTTCATGATATATCGAAACAAACTTTCATTAAAAAAAAAACTCAAATGTTTCGGAATGCAATCATTTCCGAAGTTAACTAGTTCAATTCCTCCCATTCTTTTAAAATGCGTAAAAATTAATGTATTTCAAAAATTTACTATACAGGACTTCTTGAAAAAAAGTCTTGCTTCAATTTTATCAGATTTATATGTCCACTGAAAACTGCTTAGCTGAATTTTTATCCACTGAAGAGAAATACTATTCTTAGAATTGCTATAATGATGATAATTAAGTTCACATTCTCAATTAAAAGGAAACAAGTTCACTTAACACATTACAAATTTAAAATTTCCTTGAAAAAATTACGATGCAACACAAGACAAATGCAACAGAAATTTTGCGCATTACGAAGCTAACTAACCTAAAAATTACTATACCTAAAAATTACTATGGTATACAGCTATCTAGTTTATGCATAGATTTATGTACTAAAGTTGTTTTTAAAAGTTTCGAAGTATATCTTTTTTGTATATAAAGTGTGATAATTCAATGTTATTTTTCATTTGACAAGATATCTTTACGAAATTCGGCACGGATTATTCTTCAAGGCAACGGTATAACCTGCGAATAAATTGTTGACATCGGACCACTATAGCATACTGCTGTCATACAAACTGATCAAATTAAATCGAGTCTTTGTATGGAAAGCCTTTTTATTCGAGAAGATATTTTCACGAAATTCGGCATGAATAATTATCCAAATCAACGGCATAATCTACGAGGAAATTGTGCAAATTGAATTTATATAGCATATAGCTGCCATACAAACTGATCAATGAAAATCAAAATAAAAATCTTTTTATACCCTTTTATGCAACTCTGAAGGGTATTATAATTTTGGTGCAGCCATTTTTATACTCCTCTAGTCATGCCTGTTGACGTGAACACATGTGCTGACCACAATTCTGCTATGAAAAGGGTTCAAAATTCACACTTTTTAGCAATATAGCTTCATTTAAATAAGTGTCACAGAGTGTTCAAGCAAATCACTTCATTAAAACAATTAAATTTGCATATTAAATGTGGTTTCTTTGAAAAAATTGCAGTCATCAGTACAACAAATTGCCAACAATTTTACAAAATTAACACTAAACGCAACCAAAGAAAGTGGACGAGAGAAATAATGCCAAGACAGTTGAGGCATTAGTGCGCTCTAAGAAAATTTATGCAAATTGACAGCGCTAATAATGGGAATTCACACCGCCTGCGCCACTTAGTTCGACTTTGTATATGTTTTGATCGCTTGTGCACTGGACACAACGATTGGATAATTAAAATTTGTATATTAATAACTCTGTATGTATACATACACAAATGCATATGCAACGGCAGTTGCAAATAAACGCATTCTGGGCGGCAGATGATTACTGGCGAATGTCGGCTAATTTCATATAATTGGCAGATGAACAAAATGCACTGTAATACAAACACCAGCAAACACTGTATGTATGTATGTATGTAGGTGTAAGCGCTAATGCTTTTATATAAAAATGATATATGCTCTACAAGCATTAAATATGCGCTGATGACCGCCTGGGCAATTTCAAAGAGGAAACACAACGTATTGTGTGATTAGTGTTTAATTTGGTTAGCTGCATGGAAAATGGTTGAGAAGGTTAGAGAATTGGAAACAAGGATAATGGCACTAAAGGTAAGAATAGTTGATTATTTATCGTGTAATGGCTTTTTGATGTATGTATACATATATGTATATATATGTTTGTATAATAGCGAAATTATATATATTATATATTGTAAATCTAATCGCTTAATGTGTATAACAGCTTTAAAGCAGATAAATGTTGTCGCTTTAATACAAGTGTTTATTCACAAGCCGCCATTTGTCTATGTTAATTTGCCATCTATCATGTGCATACGTAAGCAATAAAGCGATTAAAATAATTATCGGTTAAGCTTTTACAGGCTATTTATGGCTTATGCCACTATATAAATAAGTAAGTGCATACGGCTATAGCTTTTACGAGTCGCTTTGAAATACTAAAAATAAATGTATAATATTACACTTTACAACACAATTAAAGTATTACACTTTTTAAATTACAACAAGTAAGGAAGAGCAAAGTTCGGTTGAAACCCAACATTTTATACTCACGCAAAATATAGTGATATATGGAGTTTTCGTATATACATATGTTATTTAAAAGTAAAAAGTACAGCATCCATTATTTACAATCACAGGCAAAAAGATACACTATTATTTGTAAGAGAATCTTTCTGAATTTCATTGAGATTGCTTACATATTGACCGATAGATGCGGCATTAAGTCAACGGGTAGTTCGTAAATATTTATATAAGGTATTTAAGGGATCGATCACATAGTTCTTGAGATATAGATTTTCACCTAAAAGTGGGCGGTGCTACGTCTATTGTCCAATTTTTACACCAGCTCCTATTAAGCCCTCCCTTAACATCGTGACTGTGAAATTAAAGGCTTGTGGCGCATTTATTCAGTGAGCTATCGCACTTTTAGTAGTTTTCAACACAACCGTTATATAGCGGATGGGCGTGGTTATTATTTAATTTTATGCACTTTCCTAGCATATGAAGCAGTGCTAATAAGACTTCTTCCCAGCCTGTTTGGTTGAGTTAGCTTCAACGGTTTGGAATATATGTACATTAAACAATTTAGGGGGCGTGAACCCGCCTACTTTTATAAAAATTATAGCCAACAGATATGCTTAGTTTTGGTATATATATTTCACGAAAACATTTAATAAAAATATCTTTTGTTTCAAGAAAATTAGGCATTGCATACCTTTAGGCGCAATGCATATTTATTTAATTTGTTTTCACGATGCGAAGTTTCATTGAAAAGTGTTGAAAAACGTCCAGCTTACTTAAAGCAAAATTAAAATATTAAAAAAAAATTGTTGAAATTTTCCATAAAGTTTTTACAGTTCTTGTTTAGCAGAGCGAAAATAAACTTATATTGATTGAATCCGAAAAACCGCTATGTAACCTCAAAGCTGCAACATTTTTTTTTTGGACAAACTGTTTTGTTTTGATTTTTACTTTAGGTATATCATTTATGGAATTTATTTAGTTAATTGCACCGTATTTTAACTATTTTTTATTAACTGACGACAAAGTTATGAGCGTGGCGAAATATCTATAATTTTAATACATTTTTTTCTTGGAGGATTTAGTATATAGTATGTATATGAAACAGGCGTAATTGCTTTTGGTAAGCGGCTTAACGTTTAATTATTTATGTACCATAATTAGCATTTCATTAAAAGGCAATTTAAAACCTTTGCTGTATTATAATTAAAAAAATCAAACACTAAAAAATTGAGTGAAATTAATAAGCGCTTGGAAACCCTTTCGCAAAATACATTATTATTAAGGCAAAATATAAAAAGATTAGTGGAATTTAATTTCAATTATGATATGAAAAAATGCGTTCAAAATTTTTCTTAATTTAATGCAGTTGATAATTATGAAAAACTGGAGCAAAAATGTATATAAAATATATATTTTATAAATATATTACAAAGAAAATTAAAAAAATTTTAATGCTGAAAATAAGAGGATAATATAATTTGTTTATATGTCAAAATGTATAACTTACATTTTCCATTAAATTTATGAGACCTTCTCCTGGCGAGAGATTATTAATTATTGAATATGCAAAAAAATTCGATGGGGTATATACATATGAAATATATATATATTGAATGTATATACATACATAAGCTGCAATAGTAGAAATAAATTTACTTTAAAAGAAAAATTTTTTAATAAATTTTAATGTTTAATTTAATATTAAATATATGTTTTTTTTTTTAATTTAGAAAAAATGTTTAATATAAATTAATTAAAATTATTTAAAATTTTGTGCGATTTATTTTCAAAAAAGGAAAATTTATTAAATAAAAAATTTTCAGTTAAAAAACACATTTCTCTCATTATAAAAAAAGCACTAAAAATTTTTTAGATATGTGGATTTATCCTTTTATCTTTTTATCTTTCGGTGAACCATATTAACCAGCAATCACCAATTTGAGCAAACGGATGGCCTTCTCACTAGCCGCTTGAATTGCTAACCTCCTCCAAATTTCCGCCAAATAACAATTTAAAACTATCACAAAGTGCATTGACTCACTACAAAGTTACTGCAACAGCAACAACATGCATATACAAAATGCGTGTGTATAAGCTGTCACGCATTGTTAATGGGTTTTGTTGCCGCGTTGTGACCACATGTCACTACAACAGCATTACCAACAACAAGTCGCCAGTGCATTGCATATGCAATAGCATAAGAGAAAACATATGCGTATGGGTGTGTGCGTGTGCAAAAATATAAAAATAAAAGCGCTTAGCAAAATGTGGAAAATTTGCAATCACGCCACATATGAGACATTGCAGCAAGTTGCAATTGCAGCTGCCGCACCGGTGTGGCGGACTAGAAAATTTTCCACGCAACGCTGTAATGGAAGCTTCATAATTTATTTACGCGTGCATTTTGCTTGAACGCAGCGAATGGCAAATTATGAAAAGCAAATGCAACGCGTAGAAAGTTTAGAACAGAGAAAAAGAGAGCATGAGCGGGAGTTGGCAATGGAGAAAGAAGAGTGTGCACTGTGCTGCAGTTCGCACAAAAGGCAGGACTAACAAGTCGGGTCATGAAGGACCTTAAGAAATTACACGCCATTAAAACGGTTTTTTGTTTGCCAAGCAAAAAAGACTGAAGGCGACGCTAACTCTACTCTGAAACGACTACAGACTCACACATTACAAGCGTATCCTTGCAATTTTAAACATGAAGTAGTGGCATTAAAAATTCATAATCACACTGGCATTTTGCAATTTGACTACAATAGCGAAATTGCATGGTAAGCTCTGGAAATATACGATTAAATAACATGTGACGTGCGCGCTGACCTTTCTCGCTTCGAGGCAGCGTTGCTGGTGTTAGTAAGGAGTTTTCTTTCTTTGTAAGCTCTTGCCAGCCATAAGGTCCAGTAATAGCACAAGTAAGCGCTGGTCCGACTCGTGTCTGCCTGATTGCTGCATTCACATTTCTTAATCGCCTGCATACGTGCAACAAATCACGGTAAATATTTCGCAAAAAAAAGTTTAAACTAAAAATATACAGGGTATAACAGTATTTTCTCTATTTATAATTCATATTTTAAACACCCAACATGCTTAGTATGTATCAAAACCATTTTCCAACTTTAGACGCACGCACGCACAAGCATGTATTTGTGGCTTACGCATGTATTTTGGCTTAGATTTGTGTGTTTGTGTGTGTAGTAAGTAGAGCTGTAATACGTTTTAATCTGTGCAACTTATGACATGCATGCTAATGCAATACCATATGCATTTAATTACTTGCAACACGCATCGGATACATGCGTGCCACACACACATTCATAATCGGTGCAAACGCACTGACCAATATTGCATTAGTCATATGCACTGCGCGGAGCTAAAAAAAGAAAAGCAAACTTAAATGCAAATAATAAATAAAAGTTATGCGCAGTTTGACAAGGCTGTTCGAGGAAATAAATATTCACTTGTCATGCTCTAAAACATCAAGTTGCGCGCTGTTAATGCCAGCGACCAACAGCGTATATTAAATGGCAAATTACTAAAGAAATGAAGATAACGGTAACAACCAAGTCTTTAATATAAAAATTTAGTACAGAATTTTAACATAATTTCTAGTCAGAATTTTCACAAAATCATTTTTTTTTTGTATTTTCGTTAAGTGTAATATCTTGAAAATATTCTCTGAAAATTTCAAGTTGATCCGATAATTACTTTTTGAGTATTTCGACAAATAACAAAGAGCACTCGGGCACGTCAAAGCGCTCGGCAGCTCTAGTGTGAATCTTAAAATGCGTTTTTCTCAGAACTATATTTTTTTAACTGGTGACAACTGTAACTAGAAAACCGCTAAGTACATGTTAATGAAATGTATACAGCATTTAAAATACATAATAAACTCAGGCCTGATTGAAGGTTTCTTTTTTCAAAACTTTCGATTTTTTAGGACCAATTAACATAAAACTACTTATTTTTGATCGTTCAGTTTGTAAGGCAGCTATATCATATAGCAGTTCGATCAAGAAAATTTCTTCAGTTATTGTAGCGTAGCTTTGGGTCATAATCTATCGAATTCCATGAAGATATCTTGTCAAATACAGGAGTGCAATTTTTATGAGAGCTAAACCTATAGTGGTCCGATCTGAATAATTTGTTTAGAAATTGGTGCGTTGCCTTGGAAAACAATCTATGCAAACATTTATGAAGCTATCTTCAAATGAAAAGATATTTCATGCAAGAACTTAATTCTGGTTATTCAGTTTGTGTGACAGCTATATGCTATAGTAGTTCGATATCGGCGATTTCCACAAATAAGCAGCCCCTTGAGGAGAGAAGAATGTGTGCAAAATTTCAGAGCGATATCTCAAAACTGAGAGACTAGTTCGCGTATATACAGACAAGCAGACGCACATTTCTAAATCAAATTAGCTCGTAGCGCTAATCATTTATATATACATACATGGCCTCCGACATTTCCTACTGTGTGTTACAAAATTTGTGGCAAACTTAATAAACCCTTTTCAAAGTATAATAAAGCAAACGCATACGGGAAGATGTAATACTTTTGAAAGCGTACACAAAAATATGTATTATATTTTTAGAAACTGAAATTTGCACATATACAAGTTCTCGAGTCGAAATTGTTTTCCAAATGCCATTACAATTAAATGAAAGCCAATGATTTATATCACTGAAAAATGCTTGCAAAAAATGCTTACCGAAATGCCAGCTCGGGCTGTCGGCGGTCAAGAGTGGTACACGTGCCGACAAATAACACAAACAGAATAAGTAAAAACACTGCGACAACTTAGTTGACTGCGTAAAATCTATTTTTCGAAATATACAAAAACATTTCTAAATTTAATCAAGTAACGATTAATTTCGTATGATGCAAAATAAGCAATAAATTGCCGCTTAGTGGCGCTGTTGTTGCTGGCGTTGATGCTAATTTCGTTGTTAACAACAACAATTCGTTAAAAATAGTATGGCATGCCGCAGTAGCGAATGAAATTGTTTATCAACATTTCAGAGCTATTAAAATATATACATAATGTAAATATATATATACAAATATACATACATGGCATTGGCTGAGCAACGCTGACCCAAATTTACTGGCCCATAATTTTAAAAGCAACAAGGAAAATCCACTTTGCTGTCTACTGGTTCGATCTTTTTTTGATTTTGTTCTTTGAAAATACGTCAGCACTGCTCTTGGCCAAGCCAAGTGTAGGCACACAGATGCTCATGCACGTGTACGTCGCAATTCGTTGGCGCTAACGCCACCTTTCGACCACTACGGCGACCCAGCCACCTAAGCGCTCGCCAGCGTTGCCAATTTGATGGATGCTCCTGTTTATTGGCTTAACTATGTTCGAGTGTTGCTTTAGTTTTGTTTACTTTGTTAAGTTTCACAATTTTATTTCAGCTATAAGAAAGCATAAAAAACGAAAGCTTCAGTTCTATGTATGCACAAATGTACAATAGGTATGTATAAGTATGCATGTGTTGGGTTTTCATGTACCTACGACATTTTATGCCCGCTCGTGGCAACTTGAAAAACAATATTTTATCAATACTATTTCTTTTCGATTTTCGTTGGCAGCAGCTGTTTAAATTTTCAATTTTTTTAAGTTCTTGAATTGATGAAATAAATGCGAAATAATATTGAAAGCGTAGATTTGTATGCGCAGCACTCGTAAAGCGCGCATAACAATCCAAAAACACTTAATTTAGCAAAACAAAATAGCAAAAATAACACGAAATACAACAAAACATATATAATATACATTTATATGAATATAGATATACTATATATAAATATCAAATATATTTTTTATACTGAGTCACTGCTTTCGCCATAGCGCAAAACGAGCAAAATCTGCTGCGCATTAGATTAACAAGATAAGCGGTCCCATATGGTCTAGTGGCTAGGATATCTGGCTTTCACCCAGAAGGCCCGGGTTCGATTCCCGGTATGGGAAATCTTTTTTTTGTGTACAATATGATTTTTTAAATAATTTATTTATATCAAAAAAATTGTCTGAGTTGGGTTATTGGGTTAAAGTACTCGAAACTTCCTAACAATTTCACACTCCTTCAGTTTGTTGAAAATAGTACGAAATCTCTCTGCATGCGTTCAATTTCGATTATTTTTAAAATTTACACTAGGTATGGCTTATCCTTAAGGATGCTTTGATTTGGATGGATTTTCGTCCGACAAAACTGACACTAGAACGGTTAAAATCTGAAAACTATAGTCAAGAAAGATATAATGTTGCGACCTAACTTTTGCAATTGCAGTTATACTCAACGCTGCCACCAGCTTAAGTTAAAGACACTTGTGTAGTTATAAAATAAGAGTTTTCAAAACACCTTTTTACATTGGATGCTAATAGTGTCTTGTCATTGTAGGTCGCATTAATAATGCACAAATTTCAAGGCGTAGTCTTCAGTGGAAAATTAAACATGAGAACCAACAGCGGTTAATGCAAAGTGTCATGCAGAGACTAAAGCGAAAATAGAAAGGCAACACTATAAGTGCCAGTTAGTATTGCAAATTATAGAAGTTAATTTCCAAGAAAGCACACGCTGAAATGACGAAATGTTCTTAAGCGAAACGCACGACTTCAAGGAATTCATTTTCTCATTTCTACTAGCTATACTTCATTTTCGTTAAAAGTTTATGTGTGTACTTTTGTATTAGGGTGGAACGAAAAAAAACATTACTTTTTTTTTGCTTAGCCTGAGCGTAAAATTTGTAGATTATAAAAAAGGAAAATTTTTGGAAAAAAAAAATTTTAACTAGAGGCGGCCTACTCACTTTTGAAGTAAATTTCGAGTTAAAATTTTTTTTGGATTGAATTTTGTTTGTTTTCTTCACATTTCTATAAAAGCTACCGAATTTGACGGTTTTTGACTCAAAATTTTTTTAACGCTTAAGCAAAGCATGTTGTCCTTTAAGAATTTTTTCAAAACTCCAATAACAACCCCAAAAATTTTTTTGGAGTTGATAACTTTTAATAGGCCGGAAAGAGAACTCTCCACAGCTTCTAGAACACTTATCAAAATTTTTTTACGAAATAAAAATTTTAGCTCGAAACATTACTTTAAAAGCGTCTAGATGTTAAAAAAAAATTTTTTTTCCCAAAATTTTTTTTTGTTTATGTTGTAATCTTCAAACTTGACCATCAGGCTAAGCAAAACAAAAACAAAATTTTTTTTTCGCTCCACCCTATTATGTATGAGCGCATAAATAATATTTAAATATATACTTAGTTATATTAAATATGTCATATCATTTGTTATCTTACGTTTGCAATTAAACTTTTACAACCAATTAATTTTTCTTTATTGCAGATTTGGAAATTTGCGCAGCAGTATATATGTATGTACGTATGTATGTAGTTGTATTGAATTGTTGTAGGTATGTGTACCGTTGTGCCATTGCAAAATGAAATGAAGTGAACTTTTAATTAATTTAATGCACCAGGACACGCCTGCCACATCCTGTCTTAATTTTTTCTTTTGCTTCTGCACCCACCTCCACCTGCCTGCAGTCATTTTGCAACTACTCACATACACACTTATACACTTATAAGTGATACACATATATCTCTAGTAACTTTTGAAGTGTAATTAAATATGTCACAACGTAATAATCACAGACAGTCGCTCGCAACTCTACGCCTGTTGGCTGATGGCTCGTGACGGCAGTGACAACGATGATACCTGCGCTCGGCGTCTATTCAACTATACACGCACATGCAGGTAGTGGTGTGGCAGTGATACACCTGCCCTCGATTATTTCATGGCAAGTTTAACAAGCAAACTTTTCATTTACTATCTCCACGAAGTTACTTTGGTACTTTGGCACTGACAAACAACTGATATAACTTTTGCATTGAGTCAAATTTCCGCTCAAACAAAGCCATGGAATGAGCCAGCTAGCAGCGCTAACTGCCATGCACTAGTGGAATGAGGCGGCTAAAGTTCAGTTCAATGGGTTAAAGTTGGAACTTTGATTTGCCATTATGGTGCTTTTAAGGCTCCGAGTGCTGGAATTTGCACTGCATGTTGATAACCTGCAAGTTTTGCTGTTCATTAGTTGGAAAAGCAAATCAGTGCGATGGGCTATCTCAAATAGAAAGTTCGCATGGTTCGTGCTACACTCTGTATATATACCATATATACGTGTGTGTATTTTTCAAGTGCTTTTTGCAGTTAAGCCTAATCAATGAAATCGAAGATTGACATTTTGTGTAGACTTTGACTTTATAAATGAATTAATGAATGTTTCGAACGAAAGGGGTACGTAAGCTTTATGTAATTAATGATTGATTTCTCTAATCGGTTTGCCATTGATTTCGAAACCAAATTGTACGTTTGTAATTGTAGGCCTGCCTTGTCTAGCGTCAAAACTGCCTACAATCCATTATTTTTTAACCTTTCATTGCAATCACTCACTAATGAATCACTTAAACCCGTGAGAGATTGAAATCTCTGACATATTTTCGTGAATTAAGTGCAACATTTTTACTAAGCATTGCGCGTAACTACCATACATTTTGTAGATTGTACATTAATTAGGTCGGAACTACTAAAATTATAGGTAGAAAGGTACAAGTAAACGAAGTGATTTATAATATAAGATATAAGCTTTAACTTTGAGTTGTACAGCGGGTAATGATAAAGTTTGTGGAAACAAGTAAGGAAGACGCTAAGTTCGGGTGAAACCGAACATTTTCTACTCACGCAACTTGCAAGGATCAAATGCTTGGCAAAAAAAATGCAGGTGTTGGCAAAACTTTAACTTAAAACTTCAAGAGGCTGCACTGTTGTTAGAAAAAGATTCTTTCTGAATTTCATTAAGATTTCTTACATAATACAGATAGATGCGATGTAAAGTGAAACGGAAGTTCGAAAATATTTATGTTAGGTTTATGGTGGCTAAATTAAGTTTTGACCGAAGTCAAGTTTTGGTTACACATGTTATAATTCGATTTCGACAATTTTTGAACGTAAGATGAAATACTTTGAACGCACTATTTATGCAAGGATTAATTCTGATAAATTCATTGTATTTTATAAAGTGATTTGTGTATTATAAAGTGAAAGATGGAATTAAAAAAAATTTTATTTGAGAAATAGGCGTGGTTGTCACCCGATTTCGCCCATTTTTCCATTGTCTAAAATAAATGTTTGGATAATCTCATACACATTGAAATCGGTCCACTAATTCCGGTTTGAAAGACATGTACATTAAACCTCTAAGAGTGTGGAACTTCGCCCACATTTAAACAATTTTTAGCGCAGTGGTTTCCCTGGCTACTGTTCGATTCCGCCCACTGTAATACCAACTTCCTTAGTGTTTCAAGGAATATGTGCATCAATAACAATATCACTTTTTATCGCTTGCACGGACAAACGGACAGACAGTTATCCAAAGTGAAAATCTCGCCTCGTCATCCTGATCATTTTTATATAAATAACTCAATATTTATTTCGATTAGTTTTAGGTGATACAAACAACCGTTAGATGAACAAAACTATTATACACTGCAGCAATATGTTGCAAGAGTATAAAAATACTAATATACTCATTACAATCACTATCACATCTCAAAAGAGCAAAGTGTAACATACCCATTAATCAGGGCATAATAATATCGGCGATAGTGGTAATGACAGCCATCAAAAACACGTTAATCACGCGCTTTGGCGTGTACAGGATATATGGTATACCTTTTTATTTGACAAATTATCTTCACGAAATCTCAGAACATACTGTTCAGATCGAACCACTATAGCATATAGCTGTCATACAAACTAACCGATCAAAATCAAGAAAAAGAATGATTTATGCACTTTTGTGCTTTAAGTATTGCAGCTGTGACGCGTATTATAACTTTCAAGTAAGCAACGTTAACTTTTTTTTCGTTTTGTTTTTTTTTTTGTTTTTCATAGCATTTACTTTTAATTTAAAAGAAATTATATCCGATATGCAGCGGTAATTTAAGCGAGTAAATCAAAATTTGTAGGAATATATATTTTTAGAATAAGCTTAACATATATTCTTTGGTTCTATGACCGACCTAGTCAAAAGCTGTATTTTTCTTGCAGATCTTGTTCTTAAATAAGACAGTGGACACAAAAGCATGCTTGCTAACAACAAATGCTCGGCTTTTCGAGTAAAGCGAAGTGGATACAGATTATTTCATTTCAAAAAACTACGAGCAAAATATTTTACAAAACATTTGCAAGGAAGCATACTACTTGTTAAATAGTAGCTTAAGGAATATTTTATCGCTTACAATTAAAATGCTTATTTTGGTTTTGCTTACGTAGACAACTGTATTGCAAATGTAAATAAATGTGAATAAAGAGCTTAAATCTCGACCCTCAGAATAACTAAAATTACGGAAATTTCTTTTTAAATAGAGTTCAAAACTCAATAACAAATATTACAACTTCAAGCATATTGCTGCAATGAAAAACACGTCATAAAATTTTACGTTCTACACATTTCGTATGAATATGTTCTTACAGAGAAACAAATTTATTAAAAATATTAAACTAAATCGTTTCACGCCTCATCACTACTGCCAAAACGTGCTGTCCATATTTCCATAATTTGCTCGTAATAATTTTCTTCACGAATACCGTTGCCCGCCTCATACGAATAACAATTAAAAAACCACTTTTAATAATACTTTCTTGTTATTTATTCTATAATTGTCATGCCGTTGACGTTTACGCTAATCACGTACGAAATATATACTCATATGAACAATTGACGCGTTTAGTGTTGTTGGACAATTAACATGGGGCATGCACCATTAGCATGTCCATAGACAAACAATAACACTAACTACATATAAACAACAATTAAAGAAATTAAAAAGAATACAACACAAATAACATACATAAATAAATAAATGCAAGTAAAAAGTAAATTAAAAAAAAAATTATCAATAAAAAAGATTGAATTTTGAAATTGACAGCTCAGCACTTAAGGGCAAAACTTCAATAGCAAACGGAATCGGAGATTGAAACTCACAGAAACAAGAGTTCAAAGTATTTTAGTTAGAAACTCATTACATTCTATATATAATATATACAACCAAGTAAAAAAATGTGCATGTGTATGTGTGTGTGACGAGCAATTTTGTTGCAACATTTAATATGCCAAGTGTGCTGCTAAGTACGTCAGTCACACGTCACAATTTAAACGCTTAGACAAGTATTCAAGTCGCGGCGTTTATTTTCGGCGCCCCGTGTTGCATACCTACACCCATACGTGCATATATCTATGGTATATTTGTAGTATGCTTCTTAGTACGTGCATTTCGAAATTTATTTTACGTGAATTGCATATAAAACGAGCCAAAAGCAAATAGTTAAATGTCTGACGACAGTATTTAGCGTTTTACTGCACAATCAAAATTGTCGTTGGCGTTGAAAATTTTAATTTAGCCAAAATCAGAAAAACTAATGATACACATCGCTCATTTGGGTATACAAATTTTAGAATTTATTATACTTACGTTGATAGTAGGCAATATTTAATCTGAAAAACCTTACACAGGGTGTTCAAGTGTAAAAGTTAAAAAAGAACGTAAATTCAGCACACTTTTAAACAAAAACCTAAACAGCTTTATATTTACCTAATTCTGGCAGAGAAATTGGCACCACCAGATTCTAAGAACAGCACTTAACATGCGCAGATATCGTTTCCCAAGTTCATACAAAGATCTTTATCTTGATTTTGATCGGTCAGTTTAAATGGCTGTTAATGGCTATGCTATAGTTGTTCGATCTGAAATGTGCCACATTTCGTTAAGATATCTTGTCAAATAACACTTAATGTAATGAAAGAAAAATCGATCAACATCGTGTTATAACGCTAGGCTATTGATGGCAACGGCACTTTTTGCCTCTTTTCGAAAGAAATAAGGCCCGATAACGCCGCCATACCACAATCCGCACCAAACGATGAATTTTAGGTGATACAATTGCATTTCCAAATTATTGTATATCAAACCAAGTAAATGCTTAATATAGTTCATATTCTAACGTCACGGTTCACGGCCCTATACAAGGGAGTGGCTGTGGCAAATGCCTTAATGCTTAAATGTCCTCCAAAAAAGTTTAAAATACATTTGAAATAAACTTTCGCAAAACTAAAACTATTTGAGCATAAAATACAAACACAACAGGCAAACGTGCACAGCATAAAAACGTGTCACCGGAAAATGTCACGTGTGACAATATTTGTACGCACCTACATACATAATTAAATATATTTATTAATACCAATTTGTATGCATGTAAATACCTCAAAGCGCTCAACTATTACCATATACCTTATAGCCTATAGATATCTAATTTTTCTACATGTTTTCATATGTATTTTTATGACTATGTCTGTATGTATTTACGTGAATTTTCGCATTTAAAATTCCGACCACATTTTTGATAGAAATGAATATGGAAAACTCAATATTTTTTCAATTAATTTCAAAACAACAAAAGAAAAAAACAAAAACAAAACATAAATAAAGACACATTTAATATAAATGAAACAAATAAGGTAAACCGCACGCCATTTGAATGTGCGACAAAATTGTTATTTGGCACAAACAAACAAAAGCCACAATTGGTTACAAAATCAAAACAGTGTTAAAATTTGTATACCCGTATGTTTAAGTTTTTTTTTTTAACTAGTGTTTTTACTATTGTACAATAATTACAAATGCATAGCACGTAGCAATTGCGTGCATGCGTATAATCTAGTAAAAAAATTTACTGATATCTGATTATTTTCAAGTGGTTCAAACCTGGATACTGGGCCTACCAGTGTATTGTTTTAAAAGCTGTTTTTATTGTTATTATACGTAGATAGCCTTTTATATTTCGGGATTTGGCAACGCGAGTGTTGACAATTTTGATTTTGTATTTATAACAACTCTGAACGTTTTGACATACGAACGCATGTATTGCTTACAGTTACTGAAAATATTCATTTCGGCCAAAAAATGGAATTAAATCGCGAACATTTTTTTTACAACTTTCGACGTGGATTAACTCAGCAACAGGGTATCAATGAACTTAGTTAAATTTTTGGCGATGAAGCTCCATCAAGAGCTGGTGTTTATGGAGCGTATGATGAATTCAATCGATATCGTAGATCACCAAGACGAATTTCGTGAAGGTAACGACCTGTGGTTGTTCCGGTAACTATTGATGATGTGCGCAAACTAATATTGCAAGATCGTCACCTATCGAGAGATTGAGATAACTATAGGCATTAGTGGGACCAGCATATATTCAATATTGCATGAGTATTTGACAGAAAAAATTTGTTCACGTTGGTTCGCACACAATTTGTCAATCGCTCAAAAAAAGGCGGTGCTTTAAAACACGTCTATGAAATGCTGACGGTTGATGAAGTGGTACATAACCATTTCTTTGCCAGTTGTCTTTCAAGAAATCAGGAAAACCAACCACCGAAGACGGAGCTTTCCCTGAAAATTTTGAGCATTGAAAACATAGTTCTGACGAAGCACCGAATGGCCTCTATTTATTCTCGTACGTAAAAAATAAACTAAGAGCTCCACGTTTTTAGATACCTAAAGAGGCGGTTTATGCGTTCAGAACCTATGTTTTTGAGTTACCTCAATCAGAGTTCAATCAATTGGTTCAAGCGCCTGCAAAAATGTTTAAATATTAACGAAAAATACTTTAAAAAACAATAAAGCGATTTTCGATGTTTAAAACTTGTTTTTGTTCTCTTGTCCTAAAAATAAAAGGCAACCCTGGCACCATGAATAAGATAGGCAAAGTTGGTCACGAAATTTGTAACATTCAGCAGGAAACGTCGGAAAACGTAAAGTATATACTTGTATATCTATATATAGTAAATGATCAGCGTGACGAGTTGAATCGACTTAGCCACTTAGTTCCCTCAATATCGATATATATCGGTTCTGATATGTTGCACACGTTCTTTTATAGCAAAAGAAAAAACAACCACACCTTTTTTTAAATGTCTACCAATCCAATTTTTGCTGTGATTATTTGATTATAGTTCATTCTGTGTATTTAGGCTTACAGATTAAAACCCAGCAAAATTTTTTTTTGTTTGTGATAAAGTGGAGGAAGTGCGAGCCCATTTTTCGTGGCGGGTTCTGAACGCTCTAACTCATGTGCTACATAATATTTTTAGCTTAAAATTTATATCTACGCTGTGGAAATATATTTTAATAAATAATAATAAACTTAAAGCTCTATTTACTTGCTGGTCGTAGAAAATAACAACCTAAAAAACAGGCCGTCGCATGGGATGACCCCCTTAACTCAAAATTTTGGAAAAGTATTACCTAAATGGAACTTATTTTGAGAGAACTCTTAGTGATAAATATTTTAAAACTACTCGGTAAATTTAAAAGCATTTTTCATTAGTGACAAGCATCTTTATTCAACCAAGTCAGCTCTTCACATTTTCCAATACTTTGAAATACACTTCTATTCCACGCGATCTAGCACTATTTAACACAAGGATGCTTCATTTTCACTGTTGCTGTATGCTGCTGCTGCCGCTGACATTAAGTAGCCACTTTATTACTGCTCGTACAATTTTTCACAAACAAGGTTGCCTTTTAATAGAGCACTTTCTTGTTTATATCCTTTCTCTATGACTTACCAATATTGGATGAGCATAGAACAGCACTTAAATGAGTTTTCAAACAAATTTCGCTCAGAGCATAACCAATAGAAGGAGGAATTCGAATACGAATAACAGGCAGCACTGCCAAATAAATGGAAGACTACGGCGTACAACAACATTTATTGGAGATTTTTATGAGTATGATGTATCTTTGTTTTTTTGTATTTTCAAAAACTTTTATTACTTGCTACATAGTATATGTATGTATATATGTATGCATGTATTTTATAGCGAGTATATAGCACGACTGCTTAAACAATTATCGTTTCGTGAGGCAGTGAGTCGTCTTTAGTTGCAGCGTTGGTTGTAAGAGCAGTATTCACAGCAATAAACTATGTGTGTGTGCGTATGTGTACTGGTGTATGCGTGTGCCCATGTTAAATTCTACGTAAAAATTAATAGAAAACCATTTCGAATCAGCCCGATAAAACTTCTAGTTTGGTTTTTAAAGCAAAAACAGCAGCAACAACCCAACCCGAAGCTATTCATGCTTCGACAATTTCGTTTGAACTTCGCAAACAAGCACAGCGCAGCAAATGAAAGCATATCAGGCAACACACACGTACATGCACATATACGCCTGTGTATTTATCTGCACATTTAGTGTATTTTTTTTATATCTATTCCCTATCAGCCATTCATCCGTTCATTACATCTAAAAGCCGTCAGCACGTCAGCCCATCATCTGCCCGACACATGAACGCCAATAGGCGCAGCTGAGGCAGCATCTGATACGCGTTAAGTTTGGCAAACGAAAATAGAAAAACAATAAAGATGTGAATTAGTAGTTGCGAGGAAAACAGCAAAACTTTGAAGTAGCATTAAAGCACTTTTAACGCGAATTTTATTACCCATTGGCAGAGCTGGCGGCTTTAGCATGGCGAATTATGTTTAAGTGCTTGCATGGGAACTAACATACAAATATTTTCAGATACATATATATAGGCCCAAATATATTTATAGTATTTTTATTATTTATTTTGCTAGACCTAAACAATCGTAAAAATTTGTGTATTTTACGAAACCGTTTAATAAAATCCAACAAGAAATCGCATTTCTGCGCGGCAACTGAAACAATCCAGAAAAATATCAGTCGGAACATAAACAATATTTAACAAAATATACATACATAAAATCAATAGAGTATATAACAAAATAAAAATAATCATCTTTAATATTAAAACTTTTTTGTACGTGTGCCCTACAAAAATCAAACAACTCTATATTGCAACATTCGTTGTATTCATTTTGTTCATTATTCCATAAATGTCGAGGAAAATGCTTTACTGAAAAAATCCAAAAATTCCATAACCCTTTAGTTTAACAATATATAAGTTGTTTATACATAGATTTCCAGAATATACTTCATCACTACCCGCAGTTTCCTGGTTTTCTGAATCTAAATTCCATAAATACACTTATACTTTAAAACTACAACAAAGATATTTATTTTGCCTTTCATAATCTCAAAATAAAAGTTTTCACTACAAATGTGTAGTCTTTGCAGTTTATCACGAAAAATTTGTGCACTACACTCCTTTAGCCAGTCAAAAACTTCAATCCTTATATGCAAATTACAAATTCTTTTACATTTCCACTAACAATAACACAAAAAAATATTTCTTACAACATTTTAGCATTTTTGTTCAGCATTTAAGTCTCGTTTTGTATTTTAACTGACGTGTGTGGGTGAAACTTAGCGTGAAGCGAAAACAGATGCACACGTGCGTATCGGAATCAGCAACAGGACTCAGCTGCTGTCCATCACACACAAGACATACTCTTACACATACGCATGCAGAAATGCGCGCGTACGATGCGTATGCACATACACAATTACCGTTATATGCATTGCGCTTTCATAAGCTTGTGTACTCATAGTTACTAAAGCGCTTACACTAGCACAATTTTAATACATACTGAGCGTGCTTACTCTTCAAACTGTGCAAATTGTCAGTTGTCAGTTGCAGAGATGTGGAAAAGGTAAAAAAAAAAAAAAAATTGAGCGAAAAGGAATAATATGAAGTCAACGTAGTGGCAGATTTTATAACTAAACAAGTGTATAATATTCTTTAAAGGAATAGTGAGAAGTCAGCTGAGTGCAAATACGAAGTGATGACAAATGTCAACAGTGTGATCATTATGCGAGTAATAAATTTTAGTTAATTTCACTAATTATAAATAACAAAATATATTTGAAATGCAAAGCGGGTTCGACATACATAGTTGGCTTCGACTTTTCGAATAACAGTAGAAGTGCTCACAAAATGCACCCAAAGCGAAGTTAAAGAATGCAAATAATTTTCCAATAAGACCAACTTCAAAATCCAGCTTTGGTGAAATGTACAATTATTGAGAAGGGATTTTCCTACAGCATACACCAATAACCAGATTACCTCTGTGATATGACAAAGATTATTATTAAAAATATCTCCTAGACATTCAAAGAGAGACGAATACTTGCATCACTACTATATTTATACCCTGAAAGGGGTATATAAAGTTTGTCACGATGTTTGTAACGGCCAGAAGAAAACGTGGGAGAACCTACATAATGATCAGCATGTCAAGCTGAGTCGATTTAACCATTTCCGTCTGTCTTCAGTTTTTGAGATTTGAAGATATTTTCGTTCTAAGAAACTACTCATTTGTTAGAACCGCCGATATTGGACCAATATGGCATATAGCTGCCATACAAACCGAATAATCTAACTCAAGTACTTGTATGAAACATTTTTTTTATTTCTGCCAAAACTCCGAATAAATTTTTCAGATCAGATAACTACAAGTATAGCATATAGTTGCCATACAACTGACCGATTAAACTCAAGTCCTTGTATCGAAAACCTTTTTATTTGACGAAACATCTTTACGAAATTTAGCATGAAATATTACCTAAGATAGTAGCACAATCTCCAAAGAAATAGTTCAGTTCGTATCACTATAGCATATAGCTGCCATACAGACTAACCGATCAAAATTAAGTTCTTGCAAGAAATTTTTTTTATATGTGAAGTTTTAGTGCAACCGAAGTTAACAGTTTTTTTTTGTTTGGATGCAATTAGAACAGACTTTACGGTTATGAAGGAAAGTTGGTCAAACATTTATCAAAGATGGAGTTAAAAGTCCAATTTATATAGGCTACCGGTAGAATATAATATTTAATCCGGTTCCGGGTCGATGTAAGCGGTTGCAACCCAGTTTTATACGAGTACACGACTACTCATTGTAACAAGGGTAATTTCAAAAAATGCATTTCGAAAATATCTAAAGCTACTACAACAATAGATCAATAATAGCAGTAAGTAGCACGAAGATTTTTTTTTTGTGTAAAAATTTTAACTTCAAAAGTTCATTACAAACTAATTTACTAGACATGTGTTAAGCAACGAATCGATTTTTGGTGTACGTTTGGTGAGGAAGCAAGATCTCGAGTCATCTTATTCCACTGGTTTGCCGAACTTACTTCAATAAAAGTTGAGTTTCAACATAGCCGTCACAATGCTGAAGCAAGGTCTTCTTGCGTTTGATACGGATCCTCATCGAGCAACGTCTTTAATTCACCGGCTTCGAAGATTTTTAGTCTTGCTGCACGTGGACGGTGGTTAATATCGAAATCGCCGACTTTGAAGCGACGAAACCAATCCCGGCACGTTGTTTCACATGGCTCAGCAACTCTGTAAACTGTTTGAAGTTCCAGACAACAAAAAGTATATGTCACATAAACAAAGTCACATCGCTGAAACACAGTTTCTTTTTCAAATGTCTAGGTTAAGTTCATCACGTTTACGATATATCAAAATCTATCACCACTAACTGTGGCAGCCACCTTTTGGCAAACAGCGCGAACTTAGTTACCTATAGCACTCATCCTACAAGCAAATTTTCCACAAAATTTATAAACTTTTAAAACAATATTTGAACTTAATCTACAGTCTTTCTGTTTATGCACTTAAAAAGTGAGTCGAAATGGTGGCAACGAAGTGCAAAACATCAAATCAATCACTGCCACAACAAACATTTGAACAAAGATTAAAAAATGCGAACGCCACGCTCAAGCAAGCGTATTCCCTCAGTGCCAGCAGTGGATAATTTCTATAAGCGTTTATTTGCTAGTCGATTTATCAAACGTGCACCGATGTGCCATGGCCACTATTAACCTATGGACTGACCTGAGGCGACAATAAATGTTGTTGTTATAGTTTTTCTGTTGTCGGCTGTTTGATTTGCAGCAAATCGGAAATCCGAAAGGAAGCGTGTCAAAACAACGCCAAAGGGTCAAAACTATGTTGAACGCAGCTTGTGACGCCAGCAAATGTAGAGAGAAAGCAGTGAAATGCCAGAAGATGAATGCCATAAAAGCGTGTAAACGACGAGTGGACGGACCACGTTGCTAGATGTGCTGAGTAGGTGAGGCAGTAAAAGTGTTGTTCTTGTTGCGGATGCTTGCGCCGATATGTATAGCCGTTGCAGCTGCTTTTATCATGAGCATTTACACTTCCCGTTACCTCAATGCGGCTGGACTGCTACTTTGTGTGTGTGTTTGTGTTTTTGGGTCTGTGCGGCATAAAAACGCTAGGCAAAACGCTCGCTTACACACTAGCGAAGTTGATGTTGATGAATTACCGGATGTGACCCGATACCTACTGCTAGTTGTGGTGGTTGGCATGCTCACTTGGCTGCAATAAATACCACACTGCTTGCCGCATGTAATCCCACCACAGCCACACTGTGAAAAGTGAATGCTTCGGATAACATTTGAATGCTGTTAGTTGGTGTTATTATTGTTGTTACGGTTTGCTTGCTATTATGGCTTGTGGTCATAATGGAAAATGGCATAACTGATGAATGAGTTGCGCGATGTTCTGCCGGTTTTTCGGTTTGGCTGGCTTGTTTGCTCTTATCTTTATGGATTTAACGAATTACATGCAGCATGAGTTCATTTATTTTGCAACAACAACAAAAACCATGCGTGCTTTGTATATATATATAACAACTCGAAGTGTAAAAATGTAACTGCTATGCACAGACGGCGTATAGACCTTAGCAGCTCGGCGTTACTCATATTTAAGCAGTTGACAGTTCCATTTGCGAGCCTTGCTCGACGGCGCAGTGCAAACACTCACGTCATATACACACATATGTGAGCATATAAGCAATACACACATGTATAATTGGCCCAAAATCATCCGCAACACACTACTTTGAGGTATGAGCGCTATGCCCAGCTACTTATGAAATATTAGTTAGCAAAGAGCAAAGTTTTTCGCGTTGAAACTTATGAATGCATAAAACATAAGACACATGGGTGGTTGTTGTTGTTGCTGTCTAGCGTGTAGTTGGCGAAAATAATGAATTCTGTCAGAAATGTGAAAATGATGGACACGATGATGAGCAGTTAAATGCGCCATACTTTGCCAACTAACTGTACACTGTTGAGGGCCTCGCACTTTGGCAGCGTTGACAAGTGATGAAATATAAGAAATTCTTTGCGTGCTCTTCGGTGAGTTGGAAAGCTGCTGTCATTAGCAGCTAAGCATGTTGCTGAAAATTCACCAAACTTTGAGTGCCCATTAACGGTGTGATATACGCATATGTGTGTTATAATAATTGTGCGTATCATGTTATAAGAGATACACATTTTTGCAGATCTTATCAAAATAGCTATTATGTATGGCTTAAAATATGTTTTTTTTTTGTTTTTGAAGTGGATTTCATTTTGCTTTAGTTGCATAACGTGCTATACAGAGATAGGTAGCCAACTAATTAACATATTCTTATTGCAGATTAGTTGAATATATTTATAAAGAGTTGCTATGCTGACGAAATATCTTAGTAAAAATCATTTATCTGGTTACTCGTTCGAATACGAGGCGTTAAAAACCTAAGAAACCTTACATAATTGCTTACATTGAATTAGTCGAGTCAGATTTTTTTTAAAAATCACTAATATCAATCACTCGTAGTATATAAACGACCGAAGTTATTCTAGTTTAGTATTTGGTACCCAGCTTATCACAACTGTCTGAGTCGGTTCAACTGCTCAATATCAAGCAAATAACCAAAATAATACAAAGCATACATAATGGAGGTCAAAACTCGAAAATTGTAAAAATTATCACTTTTATGCCCGATTGAAATATTAAACTTAAGTCTTATAAAAATACTTTGTTCTGCAAGAATATAAACGACAGTAATAAAGAATATCAAAATTTAAGGTGGGAAACCAGTAAAGGAGGCCGAAATTCGAGTGTTTTTTGTCATGAGAAAGAATACTTAAAAATTCGTTTAAACTTGCAGGATAGTTTACTCTTATTCTGAACTACACTTCTAAATTTTTCGATGCTCTTTCCGCCAGAAGTTGTGAGGTTAGAGGGTGGTGTGCATAGACGGTCGCCAACAGAGTTGACTACTGGCGGGATACCTGGAGGTCACAGTTTTGATTTGAAATCATAATTTTTTTACCTTTCGTTAGTAACATATTTTCTTAGAATATGAACCGAATTCTGGCCAAAAGAGTTGAAAATCAAATGTTTTGAAGGTGTTTGAACAAAATGTTATGTTTTTATATCATTTCTTTCACTTTTCTTATATATTTTACTTAATAAATAATATCATTCCAGCGTTTGATTCATATTTTTCGGACTAAAATATAGGATATTCACACAAATTTTCCGATCGATTCGTCAATAACTTTTCGAGCTAGGATTCCCGCAAGTGGAAAATAAGTCGTTTCGAGAAAAACGCATTTGAAAAAAAGTGAATCGACCGGTGTTTACCTTAATGCTCATATCATCGGAACTAATTCTAATTTTGTTTTGAAACTTAAGCAACATATTCTTGAATACTTGTACTAACAATTTATGCAATAAAAAAAATCGATTTTTTTAAAACTAAAGTGGTTTCGCCGATTAAACAACTAAACCAAGTCGTACCCGACAGTCATAGAAACAGAATTCCAGCAACTCAACCGCAGCGCCATCTTACAGTTATGTAGCACACTTCAAAGTAAGTTCCGAATCTCTCAGAAAATTAAGCATTACTTTGACGACAGTTAGAGTTAAATACAAACAGGCAATGGACTTACACCTTACACTTCGGCAATGCGCGCCATGGCGTATGAGCAACCTTGGTTAAGAAATGTGTGAAAATATACTTATACTACTTACTACCATATTCTGCAATTTTTTTGGTAATCACAAAAAATATATGAATTAAAATACAATATAAATCTTCAGCATGATTTCGAATTTGCGTAAAAGCATTTGCCAAAAGGTCTTAACATCAGCTGAGTGCTTGCTACCTTTCAGCTCCAACACAATGCAACGCTGAAGGACTACTCGAGCGAAGCGAACGTCAAGAAAAGCAAAAGGTAGAAGGTTTTGCTTCAATGGCAGTAAAGCAAAAATAATAATATTATATATGATTGAAAATGCGAAGAAATCGCTGCATTGATTGGGTGCCTCGGCCACACCTCGGCAAACATTAAAGAAATCACAAATCATAAAAGAAAATAGTCGAGCGAAAATTAGAGCAAAAAAAAAAAATAATAATAAGGGACAAACGAAAATAAACGCGTTTAAGGTGCGTGCCTGCTGGTCACGTAGTAAAATCTCACGCTTCTTTTCAGTTTAATGCGGTTGCGTGTTGAAAATCACAAATAATCACATCAACGAAATCAGCAACAATAAAAATTAGAAAATACACTCCAAGCAACAAGAACGAGCTTTACGCAACAATACAACGGGACAATTGAAATGTTTATGCGTTATAGTGAAAAAACTTTTTCAACAATTTATAGCACGAATATATACTTAATATAGCGTACAAAAAAATAAAGAATAAAAACGCCCAAAGGACAAACTGCGCTGCACACAACAGTAAATTCAACTATGCGCATGTATTTGTGCGTATGGCATGGGGAAATATACGCTTATATTGTATGTGAACACAAAAAGCGCATAAAAAGTGTATAAATGAACACAGTTGCCTTAATGCCACACCATTTGTGCTATTTGTTTGGCAGTGAAGTCTAAAGGTCCTCATTTGTGCGAAGCGCCACCATACGTGTAAGTGCTATTGGGTAATTTCCGTTAAATATATTATATGCATGTCGCTATTTATTGGCTACACCCTTTTGTTGTCAGCTCATTACGTGCATGCAATAAAAAATATTCGCCTTTTCCTTTGCTCGTACGTCATATGCAGGTCTCACTTTTTATACGTGTTTGATTTGAAGTATAGTTTCAGTCACTCAAGTCACAGATTTCTACGCTGATAAGAAATAAACTTGTGTTGTAGTATGAAACGGGTATTCAATAAAATTAAATTAAGTTTGTTTTTGTTTAAATGTTTAGTACAAAAATAAAAAGGCTTTCAACTTTGACTCACTCCTTTATAAGTTTTACAGCATTTGACAGCTCGTCCGAATGACCGAAGTTAATCAATCATAAAAGTAGGCAAAAATTTATTTTTTTTGACGTTAACTTTGGTAACTGTCATATAACAAATTTAACTCGTACTGCAAGAAATTACTAATAAATAATATTAATCATAATTATGGCTCGCATATAAAGAAAGCACTCTTTGTATGCTCTTTAACTATCTACTTATACTACTTTTTGTAATATAAAAAAAGGTATGCAGAAGAAGTTAATACTGTTTAGATTATAACCGCCATCTTCTTTCACAAAAGAGGCATGTACAAGGAATGACATAAACTTCAATTTTTTTTTCATATTTTTTGAACAAAATTTTCTAGTTCTATTTATTTACATTTTTGTAATACTGCGTTCCCAATATTTCAATTTTAAACATTATTATACGCTAACTTTCTCAAAAAAATGCAACCCTGCCAACAGACCGAACCTACGGCAATTAACAGATCACGGTTACTCTGCTCATATGACGGCTTCGTGTTTGCATTTAATAAAAATGAAACAGATTAAATTCCAATGAGTTTTTAACGCAACGCCGAAGGCGAGGCAAGCAACCAAATTCGCCACAAAAATGAAATAATTGATTGCTTTAAAGAATAAAATTCTATTCGCCATATATGTATAAGCCCAATTTGTAAGAAAATGTGCCAACGAAAAAAAACTCAAAAGAATGGCAAATGGTAATAAGCAGCGTTAGCTACGAGCTACAGCTAAGAAATGCTGAAGGCAGTTAAATTGCTGGTGGTTGATGGCTCCGATGCTATTGATGGAATGTCAGCAAACTTGCAAAGGCCGCCTAATTTGCCGCAAACCCAGTACAAGTAGAGGAATGAGATTAACGGTAAAAATTTGCAAATACTTGGGTACTTCTCAAAGCCGTATTCATGCTGGGATCTTTGAATAGTTTTTAAGCATGCATGTGTGTACATTTGACAAACGAGAAATATGCGCTTACAAAAAGGTAGCTTTCACTAAATGTTGCCTTGAGTCCTGGCGGTTAGTTCACATGGGTTAGCAGTGCATGCATCAAATATATGAGCGGCCTTGAAGCCATTTATTTTATATATAGTGCGAATAGTCCATATGCGTTTGTGTGTAAATGTGGAAAGACACAAGTTTTGAATAAATTCCTTTGAAGATTTGTTATTTGTAAGGCAAATATAAATCGAAAAATTCGATTTTTACCTGCCACATGAGGTGTTTTTTCAAACAACTCTGTGCCATATTAATTTTCTTCTCATATTTGCATATGAAAGGTATTCTACGGCATATTTTAGTTTCTAGAGTTGCCGCAGATCAATAAAAACATGGCTAAATCGCTGATAAGCTGATCTTTTATTTATATATTTTATAGCATCTCCAACGTTTTCTACTGAGTGTTACAAACTTTGTGGCAAACTTAATATACCTGTTCAGGTTATAAAAGCACGATATACATCTAACTTACAATCCTTTTAAAATTGTAGCGGTACTACAAATAATTCAACACTTATGGTTTATTTCATCTGATATACAAACATACATACACATACTACAAATCTACGAATTAATACTCATATACCTACAATTATGAGTAGATATGTACATAACTTTGAAGACACAGCTTTTGTAGCGCCTAAAAATATGCAACAAACTTTTTACTTGTGCACACACATTCAAAGAGCCGCGCCGGTTGTAGAAAATAAAATTTGTAAGCGTAAAGCAGATGGCAAATCAGCATATGGTATATATGTTTATGTGCATGTATGGGTGCAGGTGTGATTTTGAGCAAGAAGCTTATAAATTATTACTCTGTGTAAAAGTACGTATGTTATGCAGTAATGCTTCGTGTATGTGGTTCTTGTGAAAATTTACACACACTGCTTTGCATAAATACATGCATACATACATTTATATTCGTTAGTAAGTGGTTATGCAGGCAAGTACATATGTAGCTACATTTATATAATACAGACAAATTATATAATATTTTCAATTCTTTGTCAATAATTCTTCATTTAGCGCTGCGGCTTGGCTGCACTGTCTACCTTAGAAAAGCATATTTGATGTTTTTACTTCTGTATGTGTGTGTATTTGCCTGTGCGTTTAACTCACACGGCGGCTTTTTTTTAATTTGTTTCCTTATAACTTTTCCAAGTCTACCGTAAACATTCGCAGGCATAGACGTCCACACAAACACCTAGGCGATCGCCGCTTAAAGCGCACATCTTAGCATTGTGACTAGCCTTACTTAATGTATAAATATACAAATACTTATGGAATTTATTTTATAGAAATATCATGTAGGCAGCGTTTTTTATGCCTTAAAATTTGAAATGTAAACTTCTCATCATTTCAGCTGTAAAATTTGCTTTGACTTCTAGGTTTCTCTCACTTTTTTTGTGTGTTTGTGGTGATTTGTCCGTCTTTGCATATTCTTTCTAACATTTTACTTTCACATTTTCCATAACTGCTGCTTTGTAATGCTGTTGCCACCTTAATTTCTTGCAATCGCCTTGTAATTTCTTACTTATTCATGAATCTTAACTTAAGGGGAGATTAGGGTTTCAATGTAACAAAAAAAGACTTTTTTTGCGAATTTTTATCTAAATATGGATTGAGTAATTTTATTCGGACCTTTTGTACATTATTGAGCATACTTTCGGCAATATAGGGTAATTTTCTCATGCAGGAATATTGAAGCATAAGCCGGGAACAAGCTTCGGCCAGAACGTCTTGAAAAAAATAATTTGCGGTGTGCACCATAACTCGACTGGAAATTATCCGAAAAAAAAACCAAGAAAAATTAGCTAAATTATGATCAAATCTTCCCCCCCAACGTCCTTTGATCATTTTTTTTGTCATTAAAAAAATTTTGGCGGTTATTTAAAGTGTAAACTGTTATTTTCCACTAAAAATTTCGCCATTTTGAGGGTGGAAAACAACCTTAATGTAAAAAAAAAAGTATATATATAAATAGGGGGGAGGTAATTTATATGTCGAAAATGTTTATAAAGCTTAAAATAAATCGGTCAAGTAGTTTTGAAATGACAGTGAACACGGACTTTGAAAAAGTAGTTTTGAGAAAAACGCGTCTAAAGTTTATGAACTATTGGTTGGAGCGTTAAAGGCCAGGAGATTAATAAGACAATAACTTTAAGAGTATTGCTTATATCGTCCAAAAATTTTAAGGACATATTCTTGAAATGTTAAGCAATAAGATAAGAGAAAAAAATCGATTTTTCTAAAGTAAAAACCCTACTCCCCCTTTAAGAAATTGTTACTTGCTCTTTTAGTTTTTTGCGCTGTTGCCAATTTTACTACTTACTTCTATTGTATTGCTTTTTATGAATACATGGTATGCGCTTTGTGGTCTCGTAGATAGAACACACAATATTTATTTACAACTTAAAAATGTCTTGATAACTTACTTAATTTCTCATATACAATTTTATTTGAATAGAATTACTCGAGAGATCATATTAAGTGAGCTAAATTCTGCAGTCTCCTATCGTTTCAAGACCGCTGTTTTTTTCACTCTAACTGTACTTTATTTGGACTTGAAGAGTGGTGGGAGTATGTCCTATTGCTGGAAAATAGTGTTTCAAAATGCCCTTAGTCGCCACCTACCCTTTAGCTAAATGTTTCTTAAAAGCTAGACTAAATCACATGAGAAAGTTTTTTACAAAAACAATAACTTTTTCCACAAAACCTAACCGTAAGTTGAGCCAGATGTGTAATTTACAGTAGTATAAATTTTCTATTCCAAATAAAAAAAATTAGAAAAATATATTTTTTAAACAAGAAAGCTTCAACTTAGAAAAGCTCAAGCTCAAACCGATATTTAGTCACGGAAGCCCGAAATGATTCTATCAACCAGAAGCAAAGAGTGCACTCATTGACGCACAGCCGACAAATCAATTGGCCATTCACACGAAGTGTTTCGCTGTATTTCCAAAACTGCCGTTGAACGCTTTTTGCATTTATTTGACTTTTTGCTATTTATAAAGGTTTTAGCAAAAGCTTTCGGTTTTCAGTTTTCCAATGCTCGTAATGTTGCACGACAACATGAGCGCAAAAAGCAATACATATGTACGTTGGCTGTGACAGCGTCGATGGGTGATGGGGCGATCAGGTGGGCATACGTGACTTGTATGGAAATGCGCCAAATCGGAAGATATTGAAATTGAACGGCAACGAAAAATGGTGTGGAATTTCAAATCAGCGCAACGAATCAAAACAGCAGCAACAGCAACAACAATGTGCTTTAACTACCGATATATTAAAACAACAAACAGCGAGTAGTAAGTGAAAAATAGCAAAAACCAAAATTGCGCGTATGTATGTACCATACAATAGTGTCAAAAAAAGAATGAGAATTTTAATTTTCAACACCGGTCACTTGCCGTCTATTGCCAATCAAGCGCCGCGCGCCGTGTGCCACATTCCACAAGCGCTTGCCGCTTGTCGCGCAATCACTGTTGGTTCTAGTGCTTTAGCTTAAAATGGCTGGCGCTGAGCTTGAGACTTAATTGGTTACATGAAATTTCCAAAAATACTATATTGACAGTGGTTTTGCAGCTGCATCGATGTGTACGTTTATTCGCAATGTCACGAGGGGCAAAATTGAGTTTTAGCTATCACTTGGCAATTTGTTGAGGTACGACGTAAATAAATAAACGATAATAAATTAAAATTGTATTAACATTTGATGTAGGACGGACGGTACAAAGCTTGCTACTATCGAAAATTTATATATTTTGTAAAAATTAGGTCACTATAGACCTTAATTACTCGCTCTAATATCGTGGTCTTACACCCAGTGTTAGTCCAATGCTCGCTGATCTGGTTTCATATCCATCTCTTCAGGATTAGGCACAGAGCCCTACAGTTGTCTGTGACTGCAAAGTGTAACATTATCGTAAGAGAGCAAGTGATATAGCGAGAGTGAAAATTTCTCAAACAATTTTGAATTGAAAGTTATGGAAAATAAGGCTCCGATTACCGCCCAGTAGATGTCCTTGGTTTCTTAACAACTTTCTTCAACTCCACTGCGGTGGCAGCAGCAACAGCTAATAGAAGCAATAATTGAATAACCAAACTGTAACGATACAGCAGCTAATTAGGCAATACCAGCTTGAAATTTCGCACACAGATCTTCAGGCATATTGACCAAGATCTTAGGTGATAAAATGGAACCCGAGTCGTATTGACCCGAATGGGCCAATCAGCTTTTTTTTGATTACAAAATTTAACTCCTGCAAGAAATGAAACCACACGACCATTAAGCGCGTCGCACGTTCAGAATGTGGGTCCACAATTTTTTTGAAAACATAGTGGCCAACTCTTATCTCTATAATAAAGCTAAATTCTTAGCCATAACATCAAATTATATGCGTTTTATTTCTTCTTGATAACTACATGCTTAAAAAATCACCCTTTATATAAAAACATGATACATTTACACCGAAAATATCTATATGAGCTTACCTTATACAATCTTATGAGTGTATATTATAGACACAAGTATATATCTATCTAAGTTTAAGTCAAATCAGCAAAATAATAACGGAGTCTATAGAGATTTCTGCACAAACACATTTGCATTGATTATTGTGAGCATGCATATTAATAAATCACCGCTCTACCCACTTTAACTTATCCGCGCCACATCTGCGCACTCATTTATGCATTTAGTTTGGTATAATTTTCTAAGCGTAAGCATAAGCAACAGTAGCAAGCGCAAATAATGAATATAGAATTTATCAACAAGTTATGCAAGTATTTATGATATATATATGTATATTAATGCATGTGGTAGATCGTCTAGTGTTTACAAATACCATTTGCATTTCGCAATAATATTTCAACTCAGCCCCAATGCATTGCGGGCCCTAGTCTCCTTCGATATGAAACATAGCCTGACGCACTCTAATGATAACCACAATAGCAAATGCAAATATTTCACATGTGGTATGCTAAATTTATTGCAACCACGCTGTTCCACATGTTAAATGCACATATCTGAGTATACTCACGCAGACATACCAACTGAGCTGGAATGCAGAGGCGTAGCTGAGTGGACGTTATTACTATTTATGAAAACTTATTTTCAAGTTTTCGATCAACTTAAGTTGTTTGTCGAAGTAAGTGGTGTTAAGACGAACATTTAGTGGTATTAAGACGGTTCCTAATTTACATCCAACCAAAATTTTCAAAAATTATACTTTTTAAACCATGACTATTTTTTCTTATTTTTACGTATCTCTTCATATATTTATACCCTGAACAGTGTATTTTAAGTTTGCCACGAAGTGTTCAAAGCCCAGAAGAAAACGACGCTATAAAATATACATAGGTAAAATATATAAATGTTAGCACGACTAAGTTAGTCTATTTAGCCATGTCCGTCTGTATGTATATACAGTTTTTGAGATATCAATCTGCACACGTTCTTATCTCCCGAAAAAGCTGCTCATTTGTCGAAACCGTCGATATCGGACCACTATAGTATATAGCTGCCACATAAACCAAATAATCGGCATCACGTGCTTGTATAGGAAACTTTTTTATTTGATGAGATATCTTCACGAAATTTGACGCGGGTTATTATCTAAGACAATAGTATAATCTCTGAAGAAATTGTACAAATCGGATCACTGTAATAGCTGACATAGAAACTGAACCATCGAAATCAAGTTTTTGTAAGTAAAATTTTGTATTTGTGAAGGGTATTATAGCTTCGCCACAACGAAAGTTAAAGTTTTTTCTTGATTATTAAACACCCTCCAATCAAATTTTTCGACCCTCTCCATTGTTTTACACGCTCATTACCCACAGTGATGGCGTCTGTATTGTTGCTGTTGCTATTGGAGGCGTTTGTCTTGTTCAATTTAATTGCATATTAAGTAACAAGTTTCCTGTATGTTTATGCACACACACACTCACACAAGTTATATATATTCATGTATAGGTATACATATCTATATTCGCTTGCATGTGATGTTTTCTATTCATTAGTCATTTCACTTGTCGGCGCAGATTCGCGTTAATGTCTAGAAATGCTTACAGACACAAAGCTCGGCGGGCGAATTCATAAGAGTTTTTGCTAAATAATTCAATTCTGTTATTAATAGGTGTAGGCGTTATTGGCGGCACGCTTTGATTAATCGCAGTTATGAATAAATAAAAATTGTATAATGGATTTCTTTAGATAAAAAACTAAGAGGCACTTTGATAATTTAAACATTACGAAAAGGATATGGAGAGAAAGTAAAAATGTAACTTAAAGAGAAAATTTATAATTAATATTTTTTATTTTAGAATCTGAATACACGAAGAAGAAAAAATATCAAAATCAATATGTATAAATACTTTCTAAGAATTTGCCAGGTCATTTCAGGGTTTCAAGGTGGTCCAGGGTGGGCGAAACCCTAAGTAAGATATATCTACAACGAAGTACGTGGTTTTCACCAGATCGAAACACTCAGAACAAGAGAGATAGATGAACCCAGGTAAAATCCGAGGTTCCAATATTTAATTTCAGCAATATCCTGTCGCAGCTTACACCTTTACTTACTTTATGCTTACACCTCTGAGTAATAAGAAAAACTCAACATTAAAAAGTTAGAACCAGATCTGAGCACCAACGAACTCTAACCTCGGTATCGCTCCGACTCATTCAGAAAACTGTTCATAAACTCAAAACCAAAGAAAACACGTTTGAATAGAAGGACCTGGGTAAAATTCAAATTTCAAATATTGAACTTCATCAATATCTAGCCGCGGTAAGTTGTGCTTACGCCTCTATACGTATACCGAGAAGAGCTCAACATTGAAAAGCTACAATCAAAACTAAAACCCAACGTATTCTATTCTCGGTTTCGCACCGACTCATTGAGAAAACTGTTTAAAAATTAGGTATATAAAATGTTCTTACTAGTCGAGCTCTAAAACCTCTGGAACGATGCAGCGCAGCGAACTGTTTTTATGCATACAGAACGACTGAACGATACTTTAGTCAAAATTCACCTGTCGCCTGTCGGAGATGTACCATAGATTATTTCATCTAACATAGACGCTAGCACAGAACCACACTTGCTGAAAATTGCCAGCTTAGAGTGAGCAAGCTAAGCAGAAAAAGTTGAAAAAAAATGAACGCCGACTAGATCCGATAAGCTCTGAATGTGTTCGAGAGCGTATTTCTGCGCAGGATTTATGATTTTTTACGAAGCCTACGATGAATTGCTTATAAGATGAAATGAAAAACTGTGTAATGACAACAACATAGCTTGCGGTTTAATTTGAACCCTCTCTACAGTCGCTTCACTCTGGTCATAGCAAAATAAGGAAGACCAAACAAAGTACAACTAGACATATGTGGACTCAGCCAAACCCATTTAAATGGTTACAACATTTCATAAGCAAGCGGAATAATTTTTTCAAGCAGAAATAATTTGAAAAATATACACAAAGCTTAAACAAACTTACATTCAGCCAGCATAATGAGTCCGAAAATCATGTCACCCACTAAAATGTATAAATTCAAACGGTAAGAGCTTTCGCGCAAAGCCCCAACAATTACTTTTCACATTCCTTTCGTTTCATTTGACATGTCAGAGAAATCCTTTCAAAATCAAGCAACACTTGTGCGCGTGTTCCCATTTCCCCTTTGGTGCGGAAAGAAATTAAAAATTAAATATGCGTGCGATGTATTACAAACAGCATTTTCATATTTTTGCTTTCAAGCGACAGGCCACAAGTGCTTACTACGACTATGACGACGACGACGACTACTACTCCCATTTCCGCAACACCGCGCAACCCGCACACAAACAAAGACACTCTAAAAGCGCAGCACTTAAGCGCCATGGAAAAACTTGCGAAAAATGCTGCAGATGTGTGAGTGCACCATTGTGTTGCGCGTTGCAAGCGTGTGTGGGTGGTGTGTGTGTTTGGCTGGCAACAGCAAATCTTGACTAGATTTGTGCGCTTTGTTTGCGCTATGTGTGTGTCGCTCGGCAGCACTCATCGTTGGCATAAACACAAACGGCAGTGCATTAGTGGCAAGTACCTGCCCAAGTGCTCGTGTACCTGCACTTGCTACTTGCCACACGCTCATATTGTGCGATTTCTCATTTCATTCATTTTTTGGTTGTTACAAGTACAAACGGAAGCATTTTAACTTTTTCCCTTTTTTTTTGTGTAATTTCTGCCTTTTCAGCTGCCGCTGCAGCAAAATTCTTTAGTTCACATTTCCTTTGCTAGCCAAACACCAACCAACAAACACTAAACCCACCACCACCCACCGTTAAGTGCTAAGTCCCAGTTGTTACTTTTAATCGCTGCACACATTACTAAAGTAGTGGCCGCATGGTAAGAGGCGACAAGCAGTGGACGAGAGGGTTAAATGCGTTGCCAAGTGCGGTTTGTCAAAGCTGCATTTCATTTCATTTCATTTCGTTTTAATTTTTCTTCACTCTTTTTTCGCACATCTACCGTTACTTAATTTGTTTTTAGCTCGCGCACTTTTTAATGCGCGCCCCACTCCCCCTCTGCTTGTGTCACTGGGTTTCAGTTAACTCACCACATAGTTTAATCGGTCGAATGCTTGTGCGTTTTAAAGGTGTAAAATTATTACGTACAATTGGACAAATGGAACGGTTGATACGAAAACGCAGTGTGTGGGCTATAATGGTTTTAAAGGCGTTGCGTAGAGCCATTGAGTTAAAACAAGAAAAAACGTCAACTACGGCTACAACGAAGCAATTCACAGGTAAAAGAGTATAAAAAAATATTTTTCTTGATTTTGATCGATAATTTTGTATGGCAGCTATAGTGATCCGATTTGAACCATTCTTCTTGTAGCTATGCTTTGGACAGTAGTTAGGACAGTAGTAGTAGTGCAAATTCTTGTAAAGATATCATACAACGACTTGATTTTGATCGATCAATTTGTATGACAGCTATATGCTAAGATAGATAGAAGATTGATCAATATCTCAAATAGCCGAAGACCTGACTTTTCAGCAGCTTCTCTACTAGGCACAATGCCTCAAAACAACTTTACGTTTTGGAACAATGGTGCTGAGGAATCGAATTTGTAATATAGCAAAAGCTGTAGATAAAAAATCACGCACAGCATTTTTTGTTTATTTATGTTATATTATATTATTATGCCAAATCAGTTTAAATGAGTTCAAAACGTTGGGTTTCAAAGCAAAGTCTAAGGTATTATCTCGCAAACGAACTATAATTTCAGTTCATCATTAAGTAATATTACAAGACCTCTATGAAAGCTTCAGGTACATAAGAAAAGCAAGAGGGAGAGAAGCACAACAAGAATTTAAGAGAGTAAGAAATTTTAGATAACTTCGTTGATGAAATCTGGTAACACACTTCAACTTGGTACAGTTCAGTTTATAGTACTTTAGATATAATTTCACTTATGAGATATCAAACGGAAAACAGCAAGACCAACCAACCAACAACAACAAACATATTTAAGCCGCAAATGATATTTTTTGCGACTCAGCATTAAGCTTAAAACTTCAAGATGCGATGTGTAGCCCTACAAAATTTTTGCAGATTATATACCAAAGGACTAACCGTAATAAGGTATATTCGAAGAGTGAGCACACAAGCCAGCTCTAAGCCGAATTGTTGAAGTGAGCTCGTAAATTTAATGAAGAAATAAAAAAAAACTGAAAGCCGAAATGAGCCTCCGGCCTTGATAGACCGTAACACTTGTGGTTGTTGCAGCGCTATTACCACCGTGGTTGCTCTACTTTGATTAATTTGACGCGATTGTGTTTTACGAGTTGAAAATCCTTTTCAATGTGCGCCAAAATCTAATTTACTCGATAAGCTCTGTGGCACTTGAAATTTTATGGTTTATGCATATTGAAACTTCTTCTTCCAATTTATAGGAGTATGTTTGTGTATGTGTTTAAATGCTTAGTGATGGCGCAATTTGCCATAATGACTCTGAGGTTTTGCTAGTACATAATAAATTAGCAGCGGTATACATTTTGTTCAGCTGCTTAGCAGCGATACTTTATTAAATGAGAAATTAGAGCAAGCGCCTCAAATTGGAATTTGTAACTGTATTGGTGATTGAATTATGCGTCTCCCAAAATTAGATTTTGGAAATAATGCGCGACGGCATTAACACAATATGGTTCAAAATATGGTGGAATTGATTTTAGTAATGGAAAATATTGGATTTTGTGTGGAGTCGAAAATTTTTGATATATTGATGTCTAGCATAAGGTTTTCACAGGAAAAATTGTGTACTATTTTATGGAAACTTTACTGCAATTGTCAACGATCCTGAGCGAATTCAACAACCGTCGACCGTCGCTAAGGGTTGTTGTCCTTGATAAAGAAAACAAAAGCGTCATTGACCTCAGTGTCATTGTCTTTGCTAAAGGTAAACAAAGGCTATCTTCCTCCCTAAAAGTAAACAAAGGGGTCATTGATCTCAAGGAAAAGGTTAACAAAAGGGTCATTGACCTCACCAAAGTTCATTGAACTTAGACGAAAGGTAAACAAAAGTACCGCAGGATTGTTGTCTTTGCGAAAAGTAAACTAATATATTGTCTTCACTGAAAGTAAACAAATAGGTCATTGAACTCAGGGTTGATGAACAAAGGGTCCTTGACCTCAGCAAAAGGTAAAAAAAAAGGGTTATTGCCATCAAAGTAGTTTGATTACCTTTGCTAAAGGTAAAGAAGGATTGTTGCCGTCGCCAAAAATAAACGAAAGAGTCCATGACCTTTCATTAGGTTAAAGCTAAAAAAGGGTCATTGACCTCTGGAGAGGTTATAAACCTGAGAGTTGTTGTCCTTGCAAAATAAAAGTAAACAAAAAGTCCATTAAACTCAGATTTGTAGTATTTGCTAAAAAATCTTACCAAAGGTCATTGACCTAGTGTTTAAGTACCAACAAGGTGCCTTTTTGAAAACTCTCGAAAAATTAATTTACCTTCGAAATGTGAACTAATTCAAGGTAATTTAATTTCTGTAAATGTAAATAATTAATACAAGTGTACTAAATGATAACAAAATCAACTTGAAAACAGTGCCACCTGTAGGCTTTTATTTGTTTTATGAACTTAATGTTAATAAGAAATTATTTGATTCTCAATATATGTATTATAAGTCATGGTTTGTTATAATATGCCAAAAGAAAGCATATTTAAGACGATGCTCACACTCTATGAGTCCCCTATGGGAATATAAAACATCAGAAAGCTCTATATGATAAAATATTTTCTTGAATTTTTTGGTAGAAAATATACTAATGAAAGTCACATCCGTAGCTTGGTTAAAAGAAGGCCTTAGACCTCTATTCTTCGTTCAAAGTAAGTTGTAATGTAAAATTCGGAAGAATCTACGATGACGTATATACCGTAGATCACTAGAACAGTTTAATAGAAGATATAGGCGGATTTCATAGCGCTATTAACTCAGACGTATCAAAACCTCTTCACTTTGGCATAAAAAGCTATAAGTTGCGACTTTCTGTCAATTACGTAGTTTGTTAGATGATCGATTTGAAGTTTATGCACACACCTTTACGTGAAAAAAATTAGTCAATTCAGGCGCACAGCCAAGCAAACGAAGTTTAAACTTTCACCGCACCAGCAGAGCTAAACTTTGAAAAACCGTAAAAGCATTCAAGTCGAAAACACAGCTAACAAATGTGAAAAGGATGCTTTTAGAGTGTGCTGGCAACACACACACACAGAACAAGAAAGTTACCTTATCGGCCGCTATAACCAAAAACCTCGTTGAGCCCACAAGCAAGTTGAATTCGAGTTGAATATAATAAGATGAGAACGAGATAAAATTAGAAGTGAAGTCAACAAAAAAGTAGATGAAAACCGCAGCCAACGTTAGTTCAGCGTAACTTTATAAAAGTACACGCAGTGTTGGCCGGGCAAGTCAAAGAACGTGAAGTTGTAGTGCATAAGGTTAGAGTGTAGCTAAGCAGCTGAAAATAGTCAACTAGGCGTGTAAGACTGATTATTTATGCTTCGACACGCGCGGAAAATTAATTTCGCCACCTTCAAAGGATTCACCACGCCAAAACAATGAAGTGTGAGGTGAAGGGCGGATACAAACACATGCACATACGAAAGCAGTATGCAACAGTGGCTGAGCAGCAGGCGAGTTTTGATTGAACACGCGCTTAAGTTGGCGCATGGTTGGGGGACGGAAGAGTTGAATTACAAGAGAGCTTTGCTTGTATTTCATTTATTCATTAGCGCGTAAATGTTGCTTCGCTAATAGTGCGCTTGTCACAAAAGGAAAATGTGAGCATTTCGGCAATACAAAAGGCATACATTACAGATGTATGTATATGTGGGCATACTTCTGTGTGTGTGTGTGCTTACAGCAGCAAACTAACTGTTATAGCAAACGCACCGTAGTGATTTTGAAAATTTAATATGCTCTGTTATAAGCACGTGTAGGTTCATACCGTAAGCACGTGACACGCACATACACTCTGCTTTTAATCCACTTAATAACCTTAGCGCAAAACATGCATACTCGTACAATTATTGCTGTAAAAAAGTTATATAATTTTTTTTTTGTACCGGCATCACGTGTGCTTGTGGTAAGCTTATTATGTTTTCATTTCCCCATACAGATATATTGCAAAATTCATACTCACATATATGTGAGTATGTATGTGTGCACGTACTAGATATCCTGAAATGTTGTTGTTGTTGTTTGCTAGCTGCTACTATTGCACAACATGTCGACTATGTCTGCGAGTGCGCTGAGTGCTGCAACTGTTGTCTGCATAAATGGTTGTGCAATAAAGTAAAAAACAAATAAAAAAATAAGCAATTGAGACAACTTTAAAAAATATTGATTCATTTTATTGGCGTGCTTTAATGTTTTGAATAGTATTGTATAATTATTATATATGTGGCAAAGCATTCGAATATTAACTTGGGTATTTAAAAAAAATGCTGCTGCAAATTTGTTTAAATATATGTATAATTATTAGGGTGGAGCGAAAAATTTTTTTTTTTTTGCCTGAGCGTAAAATTTGTAGATTATAAAAAGAGAAAATTTTTGGAAAAAAAACTTTTTTTAACATCTACTACCAACTCACTTTTAAAGTAAATTTCGAGTTAAAATTTTAGATGTGATCTAGAAGCTGTGGAAAGTCGTCATTCTGGCCAATTATAAAAATTTGTGGTCATTATTGGAGTTTTAAAAAAAAGTCTTAAACGACAACATGCTTTCCTTAAGCGTTAAAATAAATTTTGAGTCAAAAACCGTCAAATTCGGGAATTTTTATACAAATGTGAAGAGTTTAAACCAAAAACAAAATTTTTTATCCAAAAAACCATTTGACTCTAAATTTACTTTAAAAGTTAGTTGGCCGCGTCTAGATAATAAATTTTTTTTTCTCTTCCAAAAATTTTATTTTTTTATAATCTACAAATTTTACCCTCAGGTTTAGCAAAAAAAAAATTTGTTTTTCGCTCCACCCTAATATTTATACATATTTAAGAATATCGAATTTTTACAGAAAAAAAATTTAAATTTGTAGGTGTTATACGCGATCCCCGATGCTGCTAAAAAAAGGTACTCCACTGCTACAGTTTTTTCGGCTTTCTCCGTGAATGAAATCTGCTAGAAGATTGTGCCTGTACTTACGATTGAAAAAATCAAAAATTTAATAAATTGCAGTTTTTATTGTAGTAAAAAAAAGTTTTGACCCGTCAAAATTTGAGTTTTGGTCAGATCAAAATATTAGTAAGACATTCTATGGAGAACTATAAACAGAACATGTAGAAAAAAATGATAGCGAGTGATAGGTATGCTCTTTAAGGCCGACAGTTCAGATCAAGTTCGATTGTATGAACAAACTACTTTGATCCCTTGCATTCTTATATGTTTGCAGTATCTTGAAGAATTTTAAAACTTCTTAAGGCCATGAAGCCTCACCTCTTGAGTCCATAACTCTTGACACACTTTCCTGACCTAATATACATTATAATAGGCATAACATATATGTATATATATATATGTTTTCGCTTTCCAACACTGATTCAATGAAAATTACAACAACATCTTTATTATCGAAAACTTTGGCGTGGTGTCAATTTATGCGATTATGTCAATAAAAAATAATAGCAACAAAAACACTAAATAAATTGTTAGCGAATAATAGCACAAAAAGTGCCAAAATACAAAGGCGCCAACAAGCAGCAACACCAACAACAACAACTGCTTACATTAAGTCATCAATAAGGCAACGTTTGTTATAACAACAATGGGAATTAACTATCGAAGCGATTTAACTTTCGCCAAACAAGTGCAACAAACACAGCTACAACAATAAAGCATAATGAAACCAGCGACAACGAATAATAACCAACGGCCAACGCTGCCGTTGTACGCGAACATACACACAAACGGACAAACCGCCGAATATTCAAACAACCAACAGTTGGCAACAATCGTAGGTAGCGAATGTGAAACCAAAAAGAGAAGTTACGACACTAACAGCGACACACACAAGCGTTTGACAGTTGAAGTAAAAAAACAACCAATACTAACAAAATGGCATTGCATACATTTAGGCGTTGTGACAAAAACCATTTGCCCTCTGACCGGCGGCTCGTTCATCTTGGCTATGAGCGACACCTACGCCCATTAATCATAACGATAATGTGCACGGGCGACGGCTGATCGGTTTAGGCCTCACAACAACAACAGCAACAGCAAGAAAAAAGTAGGAACATAAAAGAAACATAAATAAATCATGGCAACAGTAACTCATCAACAAACCCAAAGGTGCCGCAAAGGAAATGAAGCAAACATAATACACATAGAAATGGGGAAATTTTGACAGTTACCGCTTTGCAGAGGATGAGCGTATATCATCGCAAAGCGCTGCGTTAAATTCTTTAGTGTTGCGTCGGCTATTGCTGGACAATCCGAGAACAAAGCGACCGAAAGAAATTTATAGGCGAAAAGCTAGCAACAAGAAAAATAGTGTTGTGGAAAGGAGAGTGTGATATGAACGAAAAAAAAAAAACGGAATAACCGTAAATGTAATAAAATTTGTTAGTTTAAGCGTTAAATTTAATAAAGTAATGAGTCAAGGCACACACGCATATGAATTAAGTTCGATTATAAAAAATGGTGAAAGACTTCTCCAGACACCCTATATACACCACAACAGTTAATTCAAACCCAAAAATAGTTAAGCAAAACACACATAAATAAAATGTCAAAATGCTGACATGACTTCAACCATTTAGCGTTATTAATGTCAATTTAGTGGGCCACAAGGTTATCAAAGCATTATCGCTATCGAAGTTCTATCGATTTTATGTAATAATTGGCTAGTTGCTCTCTCGTTGAGGAGTATGTCAGTAAGTGATAGGGCAATACCATTTTAGTATTCGGCAATGAAAAACACTGAACGGAGTTGATGAATTAAACGTTTTGATGGGACAGCCAGGGGAGAAGCAACTATTTTTCTTTTAAACGAAACGTAAATCAAATTATTTGCAACAAAAAAAAATTATTTAAATGCGGTGTTTAAAAAAGTAGTAGTACATAGTTTAGTTGAAGTTGGTAACTGCAGTATTACTTCACAGAAGAGAAGGTATTTAAGGTAGTTATATAACCAATAACAATAAAAATTTTCCATAATGGAATTTCAACTTAATCGATCAGTTTGTATGGCAGCTATACGCTACAGGGATCTGATCTAATCAATTTGTTCGTGGTTTGTAGCGTTGTCTCGGACAATAAGACATGCCAAAAATCGTTAAAATAATTTTTCAAATATAACAGTCTTCATATAAGAACTTGTATTTGATTGTACGGTTTGTATCGCAGCTAATCGCAGCTATATGCTACAGTGGTCCGATAACGATGATTCCGACAGCTGAGATGATTTTTGATGATAAAAGAACGCGTGTCAAATTTCAGTTCGATATCTCAAAAACTGAGGGACTAAACAACAAATAGACATAATAGACATGAATAAATCGACTCAGCATGTCACGCTCTCATTTATATATACATATATATTTATTAGGGTGGTCTTTATTTGGGCTATGTTCAAATTTTTTTTCACAGTAGTCTTAAATTAGTTCCAAATGTATAAAAAAAAAATTCAGGCCAAATTTTAGCTCTTAATTTTGGTATTAACCCGTGCCCTCCCGACAGCCAATGTTTTAAATGGAAATAACATGGGAAAAGTTTTATTATTAATTTGGAATTTTTTACGTCATGAACTAAGAAACAAATCATATCAAGCATCAATAATTCTTATGTAGAATTTAGCGCTCTACAAAAAAGGTCTCATATGATTTTTCGATAACTCTAACCGTTTCGAAATTATTCACAGTCTAAGTTGAAGCTATAGTAATTTTTATAGTTTCTTCTATTTTTTTGGTCATTTATCGATTTAAAAATGATAGACAGGTTATTATTTATAATCTCAATTATGCTCTTTTTCAGAAAAGTACCGGAGCAACTGTAACTCTAAAATGATAGTTACACAAAACTTTTTTGTTATCTTTCAGTCTTTTGAAACCGATAATAATTTCGATATTGGGGTGGCTCACATTACAAAAGCGACGGCAGAGCAACTATTTCTATAAAAAAAGAAAAATAACTCTAAGATGTCCGCGAAATTCAAGTACTGAGTATCTCTCGCTCACTTACAGATGATTCCCAATTATTACTGTAAATTAAGAAAATGTGACGATCTTATCGAACAATAAGTGAAGATCTCTACAACATCCATGCATGGAGAGTCGCTTTACTCTTAAAAATATTTAAATTATTTAAAAAATATTACAAGACATTCAACTAAGTCAAGAGTTGCCACTTTATTTAAAAAGTGAAAGTATTACAAAAATATAGTTAAATCGTCAAAGCCTTGACCATATTCGTATAATCGCGCACGCGCTAACTAAGCCATTGCTATTTATACAGCTTCAGTACAGTGCTTATCCGTAATTAGGTGCAAGCCAAAATCACACTTAGCAACAATACAAGTATACTGCATTTAAGTGACGCAAACAAACCGAAAATAATATTTCGGAAAAATAAAATGAACAGATAAAAGCTTAAAATATAGAAAACTTGCTTGGCACGTAGCGCCCGTATATTAGGTCACACACGCTGCACACACACACACAAACATACACACAGACATTTGTTTGCGTTCGTGTTTCCTAATTTTTAATATGTTAATTCGCTGCATTAACAAACGTCGTCCGTGTCTATGCAACATGCAGCGCTGTGTGGCACAGTTCTGCGTTGCTGCGTTTTCATAATGGACCTGTTTTTTACACACATACATACATACATGCATACAAATGTTCATTGGTTTTTTACATTTTTTTCCAAATGCTCCAAGCAAAAATGGCCGCCGCGGCAAATTGACGAAATTTATTTGCTGCATTCATTAACATCAATAAATGTGTTGAGGCACTTTCCCCGCGCCCTAAAACAACAAAACACTGTACGTTCAGCGACAGCTAAAAATACAATATCATTACAACAGCAACCAAGACAAAGCGTCACCTGTGCGCCGAGTGGAAAGTGTTGAGCGCTGACGCTACTTTGTTATAAGTGGGTAGCTACATAAGTGTTGTTGTTGTTGCTGTTGAATTTTTGTGTGGCAGCAACGAAGCGAATTATGCGTAACAGCAATCCATGAAATTCATGCAAACTAGCGGACGGACACACTTGTCCAAAATTTTAGTAGCCAAAAGAAATGAAAATAATAACAACAACAACAAAACACACCAACAACGGTAGAAATAGTCAAAGCAACAAGGTTAACTTATTTCAAGCGCCGTTGCAGCGACACTGTGCTATAAAATATATACGTATAAAATTTGGTTAAAAAAGAGAAAATGCGCGAAAGATATAAGAAACAAATAAAAAACGATCAAAATTAAAAAAGCAGCGTAAAAATCGATGTGGTTTCGTATAAGTATGTATGTATGTTGAAAAAGCAGGCGTGCCACAAACAGCGCAGGCGATGTCACTGACGCCGCGTTATGCGAATGAAGCAATAATACGTTTCGACATTCCGACAGTGATGTTCAATGTGAGGCAAGAGCAAAGTGCCAGGCAACATACTTAACACAGGGCTAGCAATCGATATGCAGAGCGTGCGTAGCTAAAATTGGCTACGAGCAGCGAGAAATCGGCGTTGTATATTTATTAAACGCAAGCGAAATGGTAAATAAACGCTGAGAAGTTAACGCGCAGGGGTAACAAGTTTTAACTAGCTAAAATACTAATTTTCTTGAAATCTTAATCGCTTTACATCACAATTGGGCAGAGAACACGCTCCACAGCACCTAACAAACCCCTCACAGTTGCATTTCTTATAGCATAAAAGTGTATGGAAAAATATCTAGCTGCATTTTGATTACTCATGTTGGTATGGCAGCTATACGCTAAGGTGGTTCGTCCGAAGAATATGTTTGAAGATTGCAGTGTTATCTTTAACAATAATCTTTGCTAATTTTTGTGAAGGTGCCTCAAAAGTTTTTCATACAAGAACTTCATTTTGATCGGTCAGTTTCTATGACAGCTATATGCTATAGTAGTGCAATATCGGCGTTTCCGACACCTGAACAGTTTCTTGTGGAGAAAAATGCGTAAAACTTAAGCACTACTTCGCGTCTATCTTGACAGAATTTGTTTGAAACAAGTCATTAATCTTCAACTTAATGTGAAAACAACTACTGAGCCGCAATCTTCAATTATAGTAGATACTTTATTAAGCGAGACATTTATTTATTCAGACTGTAACAAGACATCAGCACTGGATTTCAAAGAGCTTGTAATAAGCCCTCACGTGAGACTAGCTTTTTCTAATCGCCCTTCACATACACTCATCTAACATATTTTTCCATGCGTCCAATACCGTAAAATATTATTTTTCCAGAACTTAACGTTAGAGGACTTCAGTGAAATCACTAGACTTACTGCTAAAGTGCGTTTCAAGAATACAATTACAAAGTCAACCACAACAACAGAAACGGTTTTAGTTGCCTAAGATACTACTAACACGCTCGTTGGAAATACATGCATTCTTAAATCTCTCATAAACCTCAACGTTGGCAAAACTATGGTTAAAGCCTCAGTGAGCCAAATACACTTTCTATAAGCTTTAACACTCGTTTGTGTAGTATCATTTCTACAGCATTGCCACAAGAAGAGCAAGCGCCAATTGGGCGAAAAAATTGTAATTTCATAATTTTCCATTAACACCAAAATGCTATCAGCGCATGAGAAAAACGAAAAAAAGGAAAGACAAAAAACAAAAAAAAAATTACAGTAACAACAGCAATCGCAATAAAACGGAAACCACAAGCAAACTGAAATTCGCTAATCCCGCACAAAGGACCAAAAATGGGCGCACACATACAAATATACACACATATTTTAGGCATGTGTGTTTGTGTGCTGCTTTGTTATATTTCTTTTTCAAAGCGGATATATATAATGTCATGTGTACTACAATTACTTATATGCCCCACCGGAAAACTCATTAACTAAGTGAGCATTTATTGCCTACTCAACGCCATAAACACGCGCAGCATGTTGGATTCTCCGTTTCAGGACTAAAAGATTTCCAGAGTGGTTAAATAAAAGAACTATATACATTATACATATGGGCTTAAAATATGATCAGAGACTAACTGAAAAAGGTGCATATATGCTTGGACATGTGCTAAATATTATTTAAGTTAGGTAGTACAAGGGTGCATATGTGCATAGGCATGGATATATAGCGGCAAATGGCATTTTAAGGTAACCACATTGGTAATTGGTAGTGCAAAGAGCAAATGCTCAGCAATAAATTGGCGTAACCCGTACGGGCTTACGTTATGTGATGGCGCGCCATAAAAGCATGGCTAAGCTCAGAGTTCTGTATCGGCTATATGTATTTAGTAAATTACTAGCGTTCTTATTTTGGATTACTGCCAAGGGATGATGGTGCCACAATTCGTTTCCTACACTTTTCTATTTTCACAAATGCCTTAATAATGGATTTCATTAAGCTTTGGACTTTACTAGGCAACAATAATTACAAATAATGCGCTTGAAACAGAGACGCGGTTAATGCAAACGAACCCCCAACCCCGATCGCCGTCTATATGTGTGTGTATGTATATACCAAAGAATGGTGAAAGCTTCGACACGGGCGCGGCGAACCTCAAGAAAGTTCAGCAAATCCTTAAATATATTAAAAAGCCGGCAAACAATACAACCTGAAATTAAAAACACGAGAAACTTCAATCAGCAAACAAACAGCCGAGCAAACAATGCTTGCAAACCAGAAATAAATGCTAATGAAATAAAGCGAAAGAGAAATAAAAAAACTCGACAAATACACTCACAAATTAAGGCAAACATCAAGGACTCAACGGCCGCTCAAACAACCCAAAAACGGCGAAGTAGAACCTGGAAGTTGAGATCGAATAGACGAAAATAGCAACAGAACCATCTACATTTCCACCAACACTTCACGCTCGCTTTTAGTACTTGCAATAGATTTGAATATTTATGCCTATTGCCTAACCAGCCTCCGCCACCCACCTTCAGCACTGCGCATTTCGCCGAAAATGAGCGTAACTAAGCAATAAAAAAGCACAAATCTAGGCGCAGGGCAGGTCAGCCTGTAAATTAGGATTAAGTCGACGCAACAAAGGAAACCCCCTGACACCAACAACAGCATAATCAGCATCTGCAGCGCGCGGCACAATCATCACTTGCCAATGCCAACGGCAAACGGTTGTGCCAAAGTGTTTTTCCGGGCAGTGCTCGTAATTAGAGAAAAAATCAGCACATTTCCACACCAAAGTGAAGCGTAAATTAATTGGATTAAAACCGAGTGAAAGCCGTGTATATTGTGAAGAGGTCGCTTTTATGCGGAATTGCAAATAAATAATGGGTGAAAGCGCCCATAAAGGACTAACAAAGTGCAGGGAGTGTGCGGCAAAGAAATTTTAATCACCTTAGCGAGGCACTGTGCCCTGTTGCACGTGGCGCATTCAAGCAAGCAATCGCTTGTAGTTCTGCAAATCTTTCCTTTTAATATTCTAAGAAATCTACAATTTTCCATACTTTTCAATGAGCAGTTTCTCTTAATAAAGCGCTGGATTTAAAATGCATTTTGAAATAAAGTTATTCTTACTCATTGAAGCATTGCAGCTTAAACTAACGGCATTTTAAATGGAAATTACGTGGAAACTAGTTGCTTCAGCAGTGCGTTTTGGAGGCCGGATTTTTGTATGAAAACATAAAAAATAATTTATTATTTTATAGTTATTGCAAAATAGACAGAAACTGTCAAGGCCTTAACTACATTAATTTCAACAAACATTTCCTTAAATTTGACCCTAACTATTAAGGAATTGTACTTTTTATATTTTTTTAATACAAATTATTATTATCGCCCTCATACCTCCCACTCGAGTAAATAATCATGCAAACAACTTATTTAATTTTCCATACACTCGTCAAGTATCACTTATTTTAATGCGCATCTGATGGAAAGTTCCATAAGATATGTTGGGAATACTTACTAACTGTCTAACAATAGATTCCAACGAAAATAAGTATTTTGACAATTTTCATGAGAGCGAGCACGACCTTCGTAATCATAATTCATCTGGTCTTACTCATATAAAAAATGTGTTTCCGCCTCCAAGATTAACAGGCTATCATTATATAAATTTTAATATATACACTTTGAACACATATTCTTACAGCAACTCCTGCGATATAGAATTCGTTATGATTTTACAGAGTAAAGTTTCTAAACACTTTTCGATTGGGATATGGAGTTATATTGTACATTCTTCAGCACACAGCGTAGAACTCTACTAGAATAATAGAGCTAGTATCCCCTTTTTGTATAGATATTTTTGATTTCGAATGTAGACTAAAGTTCTACAAAAGTTACAGCTGTAAATGCAGGTTCTTCTTATAAGGTTAAAAGTACATCTTAGTATTTATAGTAGGACTGAACTGACACCGAATAATTTGGAACATTTAAAATATGAACATTAATTGTGAGCTTGATCGCTTTTTTCTAATCACAAATGGAAACTACTGCTAAGGGTACATATGTACATATGTGCCTGTGGGTTGTGGTAGTGTTCACTATTACTTAACTGATCACCTAACCAAAACTTTTTGGCACCAGTGATTGATTTGCAATATGAACTCCGACCCAACTTCACTGTCATAGGTCTTTTGGATTTTGTAAAGGTTTTTGTAGTTATTAAGACTTAAGGCAGAGCTTTGCCACTTGCAATTGTCTAATTTTGCAGACTGCAGCTGACTGTAGAATATTCTCAACTAATAATTTTTGAAGCCTAATTTCTTCCTTCATTTTAAACACTTTCATACGATTATCTTAGCAAAACCATCTGCAGGCCATCCCAGCACTCAAATTTATGATTACTCACGAAGACTAGTCAACAGATTTGGATTTGTTTCAATAATATTCCTATCAACACAAGTCTTTATTTGTTTACACGCAAAATTCTTATAAAAATGAAAGTGTGCTGGAATTCTCCGAACTCGCTTCAACTTTACCTAAGCGCGGACATGGCCAACAAAGCGAGTGTTGTGCAGAAAAAAAAAACGTTTGAGCGTTCAAAAAACCTGTAGAATTGCTCAATAGATAAGCGCTAACAATCGTAAAAGCGACGACAACGGTGCAGAAGCCAAGGAGAGTAGTGAAAAAAAAACAAAAAATACCAACAGCAATGATAATAACAAAATAGCAACATTGGGTACAAAAACAACAAAATAGTCAAATAATCTTGTATGTAGTAGACAAAATAATAAAAATGTATGTATTCAGAGTAGTGAAGGCAAGAGTGGCAGTGTCAGGAGAGCGGCGGTCAATTGAGGTGCGACTTGCCTATTACTCGTCAACCTTAACGTCGCTGTCAACGACGCAATCACCATGAATGTGACAAACTAATGTGCCAGCATTAGGCAAAGTTATTTGCAGTTGTTTTTGTATTTTGAGTTTTTTGGAGCCGATCGCACACGAACGAGTGCGACACAGCACCTAAAAATATCGGTTCGAATGTCTCTCTAATGCGTCAGAGCACTTCACAATGCAATTTCGCTGCTCATAAACGCCAAACGCCAAACACCAATAACAACAACATCAAAATAAGAGCCGAAACTAATTTATTTGAGGAGCCGACCGCAGAAACAGTAAAAGCACAACCGCAAGGCAGCGCCGTTACCGCAGCTGCGACGGCAATGAAAGTAATGGCAGCAGCGCGCTGCCACACTCAGTACAAATGGTAGCTTTGAAGGGCAGCAAATGCAACAACAACGATCACAGCAAGCCCGAGCGTTACGGAGCGAAAAGAAATTAATGAAAAAAAGTAACAACAACAACTGTTTGGCACATTAAATATTGAGTTTTGTCAACACACCGAATGGCGACGGCGAAAACACACATAAACCGCCCGCGTCCCCTCCGCTAGCGCCCACACAAAGCCCATACACAGCACGTTTTTGTTTTTTGCATGCGTGTGTGTGTGTGGGCATATACAAGCTCACGCTTTATGCGTTGTTGGATCCACATTGACGACAGACCAGATCCAGTGGCAAGTCAATTTGACTAACAGGCTAGTCGGCCAGCTGGCTAGCTGGCTAGCTGACTGACTGACAAAGCGAGCCACCAAGTGCCAGACACTCTACACGCTTGTCAGTGTGTGGCGTGGTGTTGAAGACGGTGGTGTGCAAATAAGCGAAGGGGACGGACGTGACGTAAGGTGGCACAGGCGAGTATTTTTGATAACCGTTGCGCTTGACACATGACAGCAACAGCAACAGCAACGGCGGCAGCGGCAGAGACAGTGACGGCGACATCGTTGGCAGCGACAGCACAGTGGCAAATAGCTACATTGTGAGTATGGAAATCATAACACCAACTCACACTTATGTAGTTACGTTACTACCAATGCTTCAGGTACTCTTCCGCAAAAGATGTGCTGAGCGGCGAGCAAAGTTGGAGTGACAGCAACAAATGCTAGCGCTGCGATTGGAAGACCCTGAGAGAAGTGTGTTAAAGTGTTAGTTTCGCATGCGATATACAGGGTATGCGATTTCGTTGCGCGGGAGCAGTGCACCGCCATTTTACTGTATTGTTTATTTGAGACGTCCAAAGCTACTAGAATGATTAACATGATAACTAAAACATTAGAGCTGACATTTAGCTTCAAGCGGCCTCAATTACATTGCAAATTCTGAAATTATAACACTAAAAACTTATTTTAGAAGAGATCGACAAGCCGACTAAAGAGCAGCGTATTACAAAAACGCTCAACATAACCTCAAACTTTTATACAAGTTGTAAATACCATAGATACAAGATTTCATTACTTATTGTTAGGTTTTAAATGAGCTAGTTCAATAAATAAGTAAGAAGTTAAATAATAATATGCAATATGACCTCAAAATTGTATATATAAAATTGAAAAAGTATACATCTTATTGGTAGTTTCTACAGTGTGCAACAAATTGAATGACCCTGTATTACATATGATGATGCATTCAGCGATACAGTGTTTCGCTTACAGTCTCAAATCTCTTCAAGCTTCACACTTAATGGATTTCATATATGGTGCATTTTCCTCAAATAACTCTCAAGGTCAGCAATATCACAAGGAAATAACTTTTAATAGCGTAAAATTATATATTGTTTTGGTACTTATTTTTACAAATCTAAAAATAGAAACAATGCCAAAAATTTAGTGGAAATTTTACTGGAAATTTATTAAATATAATTCGTATTTAAGAAATCCACAACATGCATACCAAAAAGGTACTAGGCAAAGCGGCTGACGTGAGAGTAAAGAAGGCTGACATAACTGCCAATTGGTTGCTCAGGTCGAATACCGGCAAAGGCAAGTTAATCTTAAAGGATGAGTTATTATATATTAGTGAATTCTATGCGGCAAACTTCAGATCGCACTTTTTACATAACAAATCGATTAGAGAATCTTCCATTTGTCAAATAATATCCCGATATACGTATGTAAGTCTCAAATAAAAGAGAAGGTCGTCAAAACCAGAAGAATTATGAAACTAGACTAGCTTTTCTTATATTCTACAACTGTGGGTATACTGCACTGTTTGGTCCAGAGTTTCGGAGCGATCCCACTGTACCAAGTCATAAATACCGTACTTAAAATATATGCGAACGTGTGCGAGGAAAGGTGATACACAGGCGACGGGAGGTTATGTGTTGCGCTGTATTTGCTTTGGATGAAGCCGCAACTGGTGGCGGCATTGCTAGAGCTTGTGGTGGTCACTGATTACGGCTAGGTGAGAATGTGACGAGAGATGTAGAAAAACACAAATAGAAACAGCGATTCAAAGCAAGTGCTATGGGCGAGTTACTTTGCGCTCGCCGCATGTATATATATAAGTATATATGTATGGATGTATGTGTGTATGTGCGCTACAAAGCTGCTACAAACACATAAAATGTCCAAGTTTTTGTTGTTGAATTTTATTGCCGTTGACTGGCATTGCTAATGCTGTGTTTTCGAAAACTTGACTGCTTCGTTTGTTTTTTTTTTTTTTTGTTGTTTTGTTATTGCTGCAAGTGATCGCGCTCGCGAGTAAACACACAGCACACTTGAGAAGCAATAAATATGGAAGCAAAAACACTCGCACACGAAACACACACTATTTGGACGGACATATGTGGTGAGCGCAGCAGCAAGCTGTGGGGGCGGAGGACAGTGAAATACGAAAAAATGCGCAGCAACAAAACTCAACTCGCCAACGCCGCCACATGTCAGAAAATGAAAACAACAAGAGAAACAAAGCGAACGCGCAACAAAAACAAACAACAACAAAAGCAACATATACGAACACCAATACATAGGCATAGAGTAAATATATATGTATATATAATATATGTACATATATAAAAACCACAGAGATAACAACAGCAATAAAAGCTGCGGCAAGCAACCTTAACAGCAACACAAACAACAACAGCAACAAGTGCGCTGTACAAATGAGTAACGCAAACATTAACGGAACGGCAGGCCACGAAAAAAAATTTGGTATTTTGTCGTATTTTCCGATTTTTAACGATTCAAGCAACCCGCAACTGAAACTACAACAATATTAATGGCAGTGGAGACCCCGAAAAAGCTGACACAATCGCGTACGCGCATACACAGTCAAACATTTTTGTTTTTGTACTATAAAATACCCGCACAACAACAACACGTGCATGCATGCAGGCAGGCTTGCATGTGGAGACACCAACATACATACAAGCGTACATATTTACATGCATAATTACGTACTCATGCGAGGCAGCAGTGGTGCTGGTAACAGTTGCCACACCACAAAAAGCACGCCAACGAACGACAAGGCGACACGCGGCGGCGGCAGGGCAAAGTAAATGCGAGGCGGAAAGAGAAAAGCACAGCTGAGCAGCGCTTGTGGTTGCCAGTCGTATTGTCGTTGTTGTTGTTATTGTTGTTTTCGTAAGCGTTTTTGTTGGCGCTGCTGTTTTGTGATTGCCTTAATTGTTGTTGTTTTAGCTTTACTCACTGATTTCGCTGTTATTGTTGCAGTTGCTGTTGGCCGACTTATTTAAATTTCACAGTTGTTGTTGTTGCTGTGACCGCTGCGCCGCGCTGCAATGCAATTGTGTGACTGCTAGCCGCCGCGCGCTAATACAAAATTTCAATTGAATGTAGTTGCTGTTGTTGTTGACGTGGCTGCTACTCAACTTTGTGACTGTTGCTGCTTTTCGAGTTGTTAATGCCAGTGCCGTTGTTATTCCAAAGCTCCAGCATAAAACGGAAAAACACAAACTGAAATCCGCGTACACACATACACACACATGTTAAACACAGCCTAGCGAGCAAAGGGCAAGAAGCATGCGAGTATAGCGGGAGCACAAAGAAGGCGAACAAGAGAGCCAATTTGAAGCTTATGAGCAACGAGGGGCGGACGGCGCCTAGCGGTGAGCACTGACTGGTGAATGGAAAGTGGCGAACGGTGGGGAATAGTGTAAAGCAGCACTAACAAAAACAAATACCTATCAGTTGAAGTGGGGCGCGGGGTAGGGGGATAACGCGCGTTAAGGTAACAGTAGTAAGAGTTACTCAGCGCTCAGTGGGAGAGTGTAAGGTGCGTTAGAGACGACCGCGGAGGCTACGAGTACGGTTATGGCAGTGGCAGTGGTGTTGACAATTCGTTGTGACACAGTGAGGCAATTGAACGGTTCGCGGTGTCTGCAGCCAAAAAACGCATAACAGTGATACTACAAGTATATTTGCATATTAATTAGCGAAAATATTCATTAAAGCACAAATATCTCGGAATTAGTGTTAAGAATCAGTGCGCGCACATAACTACATATGTACTCATGTATATGTGTATATGTAGATATGTATTTGTTGTATAATAACAAACAAAAAGCAAAAATAAGTTAGAACGTCAGTCAGCTAGTAAGGTGGTTAGTCAGTGGCAGTGTGAGCAAGTAATCGCTCGTCAATGGTAGCCGCGCGGCAGCAGCAGCAGTAACAAAAAGCAGCACTTAGTGCGCGCCCGACAAGCTTTAACACATAGTCGAAACAACAATAACAAGCAATAGCGCCGATAGCAAAGACGCCAGCACCACAAGCATACAAGCGAGTGGAGCAAGTACAACGAGCAGCGGCCAACAACGCGTTCGCAGCTGCGATGACAGCGACGGAGACGACGGAGCATGCCACACACAGTTTAAATATGTGAAATTAGTACAAATCGTGATTTCAACGGTGAACGACGAACGTACGGCGGGCTGCACACAACACAACACGTTGTTGCGGAACGGACGCGCAGGCAACACACCACGGGAAAACAACAACAAAAAGTAAGCGAACAAGCTAGCAAGCTATCAGGCGAGTAAGCAAACAAACAAGCACAAAGCCAGCCAAGCCAAAGTAAGCAATCGAGCGAGCGAACGGGCCAGCAACCACGAGCGGTGGAGGAGAAAGAGCGAGTATAGCAACAAAAAGCAACAATAAGAAGAACGCAAGTAGTGCTGCAGCCAACACGAAAGCACAGTAGTAGCAAGAGGAGCTAAAATAATAACAACAACAATAACAATAACAGCGACAACAACAAAAATTGCTCCACGCCACAAAAAAAAACTGCAAACACCTCCAAAAGCACCAGTGCATGCCAGGCAAGCAGATATTCGGACAATCAGCTCAGCCAGTTTGCCAGCGAACACAATAAAAACAAGAGTAAAAATACAGCTGACGGCTGCACGACACGACGTACGAGCTAAACATCGCGCGCGCACATATTTACGGCACACATCACACACGAGCGTACAGGCTAATCGAATCGAACGAGGCTAATGCGAGGCGAGTTGGATTTATAGGCGAAGAGGAAGGAAACGGCAGTTGCAGCGCAAGGCGAAGGCAACTCCACGGTCACGAAGCTACTAATACGACTGCACGACTAAAATCAAGTCAACGCAACAGCAATAGCAACACGGCATCACAGGACACTTTGCCAACTTCCCCCATTCCTAATCCCAACCCTGAACACCCGCAGTCGCGGTACCACCCCTCACTCTTAACCGCACCTACTAGTCGAGCTTTGCGGCGACGCCTAACACGACAGCAGCAAGTGAACGCAATACCGAAAAAATTGCAGGTATCAGCAAAAACAGATAAGCGAAACGACAGCACCAAGAACTCCACCACCACCAACACCAAAACCAACACCAAAGGTAACGGTTGTACTAATAACAGTACACCACGTGAAGGTGACAATAAGTGTCCCCTGGCGGTTTTGACAGTCAGTACTGTAGTGTCAGCGCTGGCGAGAACGAAAAGGCAACGCGGTAGAAGGCGGCAAGTAGCGGGTACGCGTACTGTAATCGGTTACAGTTTTGGCAAAAGAAAAACGGGCAGTGCCTTAGAAAAAACGACCACCTGTACAACTAATAATAATCGTACAGTCGTTAATAGGAATCGCGTTTGGAAAAGCAACAATACGGAATCGCCAAACAACAACTTATCAAACGATTCGACAACATCTATAACTGAAGTAATTGAAAAATCATTGAAGACGTCGCCCGCAACGGAATCGCAGGTATTGGAGCAGAGGGCCAGGGAGCCTAAGGTTGATTCTGACGCTGAGGAGGCGACGGCGACGACCGATTCGGCTTTGTGCCCGCCCAATACCGATAAAGCTAACAACATTCCCCCACCACAGCTTCGTCGTCGTCGCAAAGCGCGCCTGACTTATAAACGCGCGCCACCGACACCATCGCCGTCTTCCATGTCCCTGTCGGTGGCGCTGCCAGTACTGCATGCAGCTGCCTTAACGACAGGTGTGGGGGCGGCGACTAACGGCAACAGTAGCGGTGGCACGGCTGCACTTTCACCCACTTTTGGCGTGGGCGGCGAATCACTGCCCAGCCCAACAAGCGATCGCGTCGAATGGTCACGTTCCACCATACTTGATTTCATCGAGGATTACCGTATGCATCGTGTACTTTGGGATCCCAACACTAAAGGTTATCACATCAAGCAAACCAAGTATGAGGCACTGAAATTGCTGGGCAACAAATATGGCACTGAAATACGCTCGATACGCAGTAAAATAAAAAGTTTACGTTCGTCATTTCATCGCGAACATGGCAAGGTGATGATCGGCAGGCAAAAAGGTGTCCACTACCAGCCCATGTGGTTTGCATACGACGCCATACGTTTCATACTTGACGGTGAGGGTGGGAACGGAGGAGGCAGTGGCAATGGTGGCGCAGCAGCGCGCGGCCAACACGCGCAAACTTCGGTGATCGGTGCGGAGGGCGAAGTTGACGAAGTGGAAGAGAAACTCACATTATTACGCGACGATAGCGTAGACGGTGGCGGCGGTGATGACGGTGTGGACGGCGTTCGTACGGAGAGTGGCGAAATGGATGATAAATATGCGACAACGATGGAGGCAGCAGTGCGCGCTATACAAGCAGCGGCGCTGGCTGGTGCGCGAGAGAGTGGCGGCGGCGGCGCAGTGACGTCCAGAGCGAATGCAGCGGCAGTGGCGGGCACCACTGTCGATGAGTTGAAAGTCGAACCACAAGCCACAAATGTAACAGCAGCGGCGGCAACAGTGAATACTACAAAAGCAACAGCAACAAATGTGCCCGGGGCACTACATTCTCAACTGCCAGCCACTGTGGTATATGGCATAAAACCAGCCGCTACGACTACTTTGGTCAATAGCCAGCTGTTTAATGCATCATGTGGAGCAGCAGCAACTCCTACGTCAACAACAACAACAAATGTAACCACAGTAGCGGGTGAATCACTTAGTACCACGGCAATTGCCGCGACCTCTACGAATAGTGCGGCCTCAACGGGCGCATCTTCAGTAATACCAACAACTACATCAGCGTTATTGCCACATTGTGTCAACAACAATAATAAACTACTTGCCAATGGCAGTAGCAACAACAATAAAAACAGCAATAATATAAACGTTAGCAACGCAATGGCCATGATGACAATGACGACGCCAGCGTTGACAATTATCGGCAGCGCTGGTCTGGCAATGGGCCTTGGCAGCCTGGCGACAATGACGACAGCTGGCGGCGCAGGTAATCTAAATGGTGTGCTCGGTGGTGGTAGCGCAACAGTTGGTGGCACAACAATGTCGCACGCGTTCGGCGCTACAACACCGCTGCACAATACTGCCGCCAACGCGGATGGCGACGATTCGACAGTCGCAAGCAACAGTTTGGTGGCGCGTGTGGCTGCAGCTGTGGCGGCAGCAGCAGCCGCTAATGCCGCCGCCGCAGCCAATGCAAATCGGAATGCCGTTATCGGTATAGACGAACAACAACTAGCGGTGGTAAGTAGACGCATATATTCATATACTTATATATATTTACATGCATATATATAATACATATATATACATATATAATTTTTTTTAAATAAAAGTATGTACGCGCTGATATAGCGCGGCTGATGGAGCGGCGCAGAGACAGTTAATTTTTACTACTGCTGCCATTAGCTGGTGTCGCGCTGTTGCCGAAACTCCTACTGTTATTTTGTGGTGGTTTATTCAGTCTATCGATATTCCATTCTGTTTGTTTATTTCATTTTTCTTATATTTGTCTACATTTTTTTTCCATTATTTTTGCGTTTTGCGTTCTCTGCGCTGACTTTCGTCAGCATGTCTAACTGTGTACACATTTCTGTGCATACTTCTTTACACATATATAAATACATACTGCGTACATACATAAGTAGTGCCATATAAGCATTTGTTGTTGGCTTTTTATTAGTGGTTTGACTTGTTGGTATTATGCTGATGAGTTGTGCGCCGAAGGTGTGAGACGTCAGTTAACGTCCGCCGTGCGTGTAGATATTTGAGCGTACGTATGTATGTGTGTATGCATATATTTCAGCGATAAGGTATGTGTATTTCGTGCTTTGTGCTTCGTTGCCGTCGTGCGTTGAGTGTTGAGCGCAGCGAGTACGGCTTACCTTATTGCGCTGCAATGTTGGAGCATGAAGCTTTGTCACCACAGCTCCTGCTTTTCGGTGCCATATGATTCGTTATTCATTTTGCATTTTTGTTGTAGTGTTAACTGTCGTCAGAATGCATAAACAGCGGAGACGCGTAATTCAGCGACACATTATAAACAACCCAATGAGAAGTTAATTATTGATTTGTTTCGCTTAGTAATCGGTGATTACGGATTTGTTTAGTAAAAATTGTTTTAATGGATTTTCGTGTTAGAAATTTTTATTTTATAAAGCGCTTTATCTTTAATTTTTAAACATATTTTTAAATACTTTATATACCAGAAAATTTGTATAATTTATAAATATATAAAGTAAATAAGTATGTCTGAGTTTTTTCTACTAATAAAAGTTGTTCGGCATTACTACAATCCACCCATGAATAGTCCTCGAACCCTTAAGTCACCTAAACAACTTAGATAGATAGATCCAAAATATGATTGGTGGTTGAACATTGTACGCTAAGAATGCCTCGTATTAGAAAACAACTTTTTTAAATTTTGTATAGTTTACTCAGACAATTAACTTACTATTATTAAATAATTAACTTTCTACAAGTACAAAAACAACTCTTACAGAAATATGGTGGAGGTGTGCAGACACAGTATAAAATTCCTACAGGGAATTTGAAAAGTGATTTACAAACGAGCTACGCGGCATTCGCTGCCAACAAAAATAGCAACGCTGGCGTTGGCAGCGCTCTGACTGCGGTTGCTGATAAGCTCACAGCAACAAATGTGCTTTACTCTTAATACGAAAGTGTGTGTGTGTTTAAATTATTAACTGTATGCGTGCAAATAATTCTCGGTAAAGCTGATGCAACAACAGCTACAATAATGACTGCAACAATAATATTAACAACAACAACAACAAACAGCATTGGCATGCGAGCACTGCGCTGTTGAACTTGTAGCCACAATCAGTGTTTTTGTTATTTTAATTTCGTACAAAATTTCTGTATTAATATGCATGACATTGTGGCTTGTGCTGTGCTGTGCTGTGCCTGTGCCTGCTCATTTCATTGTTGTTGTTGTTGCAACAGCTAATACTTTAGTGTTGTGCACAAAGCAACACACAACAAAAGCTTTTATATTTCGCTTTTTGCTTAGCTGTTAGAGTGCCAGAGCTTGTTGACATGTTCGACTGGTTTTCACTTGCAGGCGCGATCCACGGGCGCAGCGGGCGCGGCGGGTGCTGGAGCTGGCGTTGGCGCGGCCAATACCACTGCAACAACGGCCACAGATTACGAAGCCGATATACAAAGCTTTTGTTGCAACATCAGCGCAGACGATGTGAAAACCGAAATAGTAAGTTCGCCTTCAGGCAGCGATTTCTCCGCTCAGCCTACCCAACTAATGACTAATGCATAAATTTCACTCATTTTTTCTCCCTTTTCTTCGTCGCACTTTGCTTACAGATCGAAGGCGACACGAATGAACTAGTCATGCTCGAACAACAACAACAACAGCAGCAGCAACAGCAACAAACGCAACACCCACGTTCGTGCAGCGTCACCCCACTGACAGCTTCTGCGGTCAATTATTATAATTTGCCACCGATGGCGGAATTGCCAATGTCTTCCAGCGTTGGTGGGCGTAAACGTAAGCTGCTTAGCTTACACGCTGATGTGGCCTCGCCGTCCAAAAAGTCTGCATTAGCGCTGCAACAACACTTACAGCAACAGATACAATTGCAACATCAACAGCAACAGCAACAACAACAAACACAGACCCAACATTCCAACGCACAAGCGAGCTCCAAGCAGCGCGATCGTGAGCTATTAGCCGCCGGCGCTGGTGGCGCAGTCACTTTCGCCGCCGTGGCCAATATTCATAGTCAAAGTCAAAGTAGCAACAATAACAACAGCGGCAATAATGGCAACAGCACTGGTAGCAGCAGCAGCTTGCATAATCATAGTTCCAATCAAAATCCAAAGGCCAACACTAACAACAACAACAACGCCAGCAGCAGCAGTAGCAATAGTGGCAGCCACAACAACAACAATAACACTAATATGCAATCGCTGAACGATGAGTATGGCGTATTTGGCGAGTATGTAGCCATAACCATACGCAAACTAAAGACGCCGAAATCAAAGATTGTCATAAAGCATCTCATCAACAACTTATTGTACGAGGCCGAAATGGGCAAGTACGATCACGGCATGCCATCGTCCAAGGAACCACCGCAATTGTATAAGATGTGATGTAAGGACGCCAGGTTGAACGCGCCGCACTTGACTCCAACAACAACTGTTCCGCCTTGGTGCAGCACAACCACATGCCACGACGCTGTCAAGCTGGAAGCGTTGCCAGACATTAAAGCAGACCATGATTGTTGTAGTGGTATATGCGATCAAAGTGCGTACGGTTGCGGGGTTCACTGTTGTGGTCGGCAAACACCTGGACACTAGTCATAGTTGAAGCAAAGCAATCTAATGCAGAGTAAACCAGAGCCAAATATATGGCGTAAAGTGAAGTGAAGTGTCGGAAAGTGAAGCAAAAAACATGAAGAAGCAAAAGTAGTAGAAGAAAGCAAAGCAAAGTGATGTTTTCAAATAAAATGAATTGAAACGAAATGAAGTGCAAGTTATAATGAATTAGCAATGTTAAGCGGAATTGTAGCAAAGTAGAAGTGAAATGCGTTCAAATCAGGGAATAAAAAAGAAACAATGTGAATTTCAAACAAAAAATAAATAAATATATATGTATATATATATATATATAAACATATGTGAATATATATATAAAAGAAACAATACATATGAACATGCTTATGTATATATAATATAAACTTAAATATAAACAAATATACTTGTAGAACAAAGAATATAAGTGAGAAATAGTTAAAGCTTTTAGCAAAATGGGGAATGCATAACTGAATCGTTAGGTAAGGGAAGACGTACAGAATTGGCTGCAACGGAAGAACAAGTTAAACACACACACACAGACACACAACAACATACCATACAATTTTACTACTTTATATACATTAAACTCAGGTGCCTTTTTGATAGTCAAATAAGTTGTTATTAAATATATACTTTATTGTATTTATCTTTATATAAAAAAAAAATATATATATACATACATATATAACTTAATGTGTATAGAAAAAATATTCATATGTACATATATGAATTAAAAACAAAACAAGAAACTTTGCAAGCAAACAAATTGCAATAATGAAAATTTATTTACTAAATGAATTGATAAAGAGAAAACTACTTAATTTTAACTTTATATTTTATTTTACTTTACTTACAATATTTGTACAGAATGTACCTTTTAAATTGAAATGTTGAAAAATGCTAAATAAAGTAACATGAAGTTGAAATGTGTGGAGTTTTTGACATTAAAAACAAGAAAAAAAAACTGTAAAAAGCTGTAATGCCCTTCAGAGGTGCATATTTTTTATAGCTTAGAAGAATTTGAATCTAATCTATCTTGAATTTGTTCGTTCAGTTTGTATGGCAGCTATATATTAAAGTGGTCTAATCTAAACAATATATGCCGAGATTGTACCGTTGACTTGGACAATAATACACTATACACAATAAGACCAATTTCGTGAAGATATCTTGTCAAATAAAAATTTTTTCCTTACAAGAATTTAATTTAGATCGGTTAGTTTACATGGCTGCCATATGATATAATGCACCGATATCGGGGATGCCGACAAATGAGCAGCTGCTTGAAGAGAAAAGAACGTGTGCAAAATTTCAGATCGATATTTATAAAACTGAGGGATTAGGTTGCGTATATAAAGACAGACAGACGGATAAGACTAAATCGACTCAACACGTCACGCTGATCATTTATATATACATGTTTCCGTTTACACCGTTGGCTGTTACAAACTTCGTGGCAAATTTAATATACCCAGTTTAAAATGACTTTAGAACTTTCCGACTTTCCAACAACAAAACATAAGCGTTAACTATGGTAGAATAAAAATGAAGGTGTTGAAATTAAGTTAATTTAATTAAATTAAGTTAATTGAAGGAAGAAATTAAATATTTAGTAAATATATCATAAATCCTGTTTATACAAGTGTTTGAAGCACTCACTAAATTTTTTTTTATCATGCTGGCAACTCGCGCCAAGCACTATTTTAACATGCCAACGGTTTGTGGTGGCGACAAAGCTTTTTTGTTGCATACCTCATCACTGACGCATCCCTAATATTAGTCATATTAAAAACAACAACATATGTGTCAATTTATAATTTCGACAACAATCGCGATTTCGCTCAACTAGCGTATATTCTAAAATGATTAAAGCCGTAGAAACTCATTTTGTTTGCATTTCAATGAAATTAAAAGAGAGAAAGCTTGCACAAACTTAATACTTTTTAGCTTTTATGAAAAACACATTTTACACTTCAATATTTTCAGCTGCGATTAAATATTGCATGCCAAAAGTGTTTCGTGTTGGCATGCCCCGCCTATTTTGCAAGTATATATTTTCATTTCTAAACTTCGGCAAGCAAAGTTTTAATGAATTAAAATAATACTGAAGCTTTCAAGAGAATTTCGCTTTTAGTTGAGCGCTACCAGTAATTATACGAGTAATATCACATATCTCGAAGAAAAGTAAAAATTATTGCATAGCTCAGTCGACAATAAAATGCCCACTGATTGAAGGCGCTGCATTTTAAATAATTACGCAAGTTGGCTATATATTTATGAAAGCAAATATAACTGGTCGTATATACATACACATGTAATGCAGTGCACACATTTTCATATATGTACATATGTATGTATGTAATGAAAATTAATTATTTACAAAACAGGAAATTCTTATGAAGGATGTGGAAATGAGTACAAGAAACGACAGCAATACTAGCAAATAATGACCGTAATAATTGCAACCCTTCAGCATATAAGACAAATACACATACACACATATGTATGTATGCATGGTATGTGGATATGAATAGCTCAAGCTGACATGGCGAATGCGAATGAAGCAAATAAAAAGGTGGTGAATGCAAAATGGCAACGGTATGGTGCTAAAGGAGTTCCACAGTAATATAAAGAATATTAATTTTTATGCGTGTTTGCTAACATATAACATAAAAATGTTTATATGTGTGGACCACAGCCACCCTACAAGAAACTGCTAATGGGTTCACCAACACACTCACATTTGTTATGTTAATACTGACGGTCAATTTACACGGCAATTGACCGTCACTGTTATAGCAAAAAAGACACCCTTACGTTTTATATTGCTTACTATACACTGACAGTCAAATGAACAGTAAAATGACTGTCAATGCTTACGATTTTTCCAAAACGAAATTCTATATACATATGTCGTAAAAAACAGCATAAGTATATTTCAGTTTCGAGAAATTATGAAATACCTATGTAGCTGTTCCGTGCCATAAACCAAATGTTTTGCATGCTCTTGTGCAAAAAAACTTTTTGTGTTAAAAAAATAAATAAATAACGAGGGAGTTTTCAATTATAATATACGTAAGTTAGTATTATATTTCAAAAAAAATTATATTTTTAGTTAAATTTCGTTTTTCTTTAGGCATTTTTAAATTCAGAGCTATCCATGAGCTGTAGAAATGCGTACAGCAAAGCTTTTGAGAGGAGCAAGCATGAAATCAAGTGAAAATTTATTTTCATAATTTATTAATTAATTATATTTTTGTTGCACTTCTTTTTTATATTTATATATTTTATATTTTATATATAAAATGATAAAAACTTTGTTTTGCGCGCTGACAAAATGTGTTCAGCTGTGGCTGTCATATTACCGGTCAGATGACTACCACTGTTCTTGTAGGGCAGTGCCCTGTGTGTGGAGATGCCTTTCTGCTGCCATTTCCCGTGTACATCCGGTTCCGGTCATTAAAATAAGGTAAAACTCAGACTTGCGCTGGCGTGAATATAAATAAACACATTGCAGGAAGCTACACACACAAACAAATGAGTGAGTGTATGTAAGTAAATCTAAATTTAAGCATACGCCAAGCGAAACATCAACGCCTGTTAGGCTTAAGATGTATGCCTACGAATACATTTACACGCAAGCAAGTGTGGGTAACATGTGCGAGGTGATAAAAATAAAAGCACCGTATAAAATAAAAATGTATGAAAATTTGTCAATAAAATTGAAGTAATTTCAACAATGCCGTTGAATGTTGAATTGTTCGTAAGCTCACAAAATTCTATGTGCATATGTGTGTATTTACATGGCCGCAAAACCCTTTTTATGGACAGGGCTGCAATTGACCCATTTCTACAACAAAATATATCCGGCAAGGTTACGTCTCGTATAGGCATACAAACATGTGTGTACACATGTGTACAATATATTTATATTGTAAATTTGTAAACATGTTTCAAAAATTCATTAAGTTTTAAACGCTATGCTAGATATTTATTTAACTGTACACAACAACAATAAACGTTGGCATTTTAATACGTTTCACAGCTGCCAATTAACTTTTCCATCATAAAAATTGCGCAAAATCCGTATAAATTGTCATTTTAGATTGCAATGTCTGAAAATAACTACGTGCGTGCCATTGTCGGGCCAGAAATGCTCGTAAAATGACTGTTATAACACATGCATATTCATGTATTTTTATGAGCTTGAAGTTAGCAAGTGGAAAATTGATGCACTGGCTGAAGGATATTTTCGTGCATAAAATGCTCAATGAAATTCGAATGAAAGTAGATATTCGAGCTTGTAATGTGAATTGTTATCACAATTTTGAACATATGACATATTTTTCTTCATATGTAGAGCGGATGTCTTGAACTTAGAAAAAAGTGTTAAATGAAAACCCATTTTGAAAAACTACAAACAAAATCTTCACAAGCAATGAAAAGCACACGACTTATTAATAAGACTAATGATAAACTCTCTTGGTTCATATTTAATTTTAAGAGAATCTGTAATTTTTACTTAGTCGTGAGATTAGTCTTGAGTGTAACTACTCATAAGTTTGTCGCTTTTAAATCCAGAAACAAAGATGCCAGTAATACCGTAAATGTCATCGTTTGGAGTAAACACTGGGTTCTGCTAGAAATGTTCAAGCAATACCTAATATCCCACAGTTTAGAAACCAGAAATATATACATATATAAAGAACATTTTGAAATACTCACAAGCCCTTTTTAGGGTCACTAAGAGAATAGAATGCGTTCTCTATATAGAAAAGAATCGTATATGTTAAATAATTTAACTGTATTTAGTAAATACCAGAAAAAATGTTAATTTTAGCTACACCGAAGCTATAATACCCTTCACAGGTGTATTTTTTATAGCATAAAAAGATCTTTATCTTGATTTTGATCGGTAAGTTTATATGACAGCTATATGGTATAGTGGTCCGATCTAAACAGTTTATTCGGAGATTACATTTTCGCTTTAGATAATAATCTATGTCAAATTTCGGGAAGATATCTCGTCAAATAAAAAAGTTTTCTATATAAGCAGTGGATTCCGCTCGTTCATTTTGTATGGCAGCTATATGCTATAGTGATCCGATATCAGCGGTTCCAACAAATGAGCAGCTTCTTGGAGAGAAATGGTCGTGTACAAAATTTCTGGTCGATATCTCAAAAACTGAAGGACTAGTTCACATATATACAAACAGACAGACAGACGGACATGGCTAAATCGAGTCAGCTCGTCATGCTGATCTTTTTTTTATATACTTTGTGGGGTCTCCGACGTTTCCTTTTGGCTGTTACAAACTTCGTGACAAACTTAATATACCCTGTTTAAGGTATATAAATCGGCGGCAATGTATTTCTTGCACAAGTTTTCTTAAAAAATTGTCATTTCTACAACTCTCCCACTTTTATTGAAAGTAACTGTGTAACTTTGTTCTTTATGAATAGAAATGTTGGAAAACAAATCTGTGGCTATCATTAACAGAGTGCATTTTAGCATAAATTCCCATAAAACTTCGACAATTAACTCAAACCCTACAAACCAATACTGTTTCAAATACTTTTATGCAAAGATGCGTAAATTTTTTCAACTACATACAGAGATGCTTATGAATGCTAGTTTACCACTAGATATAACTAACTGCATTCAAACTAGACTGAAAAATACTAGTCTGCTACTAAAATTTTCCAAATGAAACTAAGCCCACTTGCAGAAGGCTTGATTTGGATCAAATATAAAACGATTTATTTTGCCTTCTACAAAAGATAACGTCTAAGACACTGTTAAATGTATATGTTAATAAATGATTATCGTGGCGCGCAGTGTCGATATAGTTGTGCCGGTTTGTACATATATACACAAATTAGTCCGTTTTTGGTATATCAGTTTTTAGTATATCGATCTGAAATTGTGCACACACCCTTTTCTCCCCAAGAAGCTACTCATTTGTCGGAACGATATCGGACTACTATAGCATATAGTTGCCATACGGAATATAGTTGCTTGTACGGAAAACTTTTTTTATTTTTTTTTATTAGACAGTGCAACAATCTCCGAACAAATTATAGAGATCGAACCCCTCATATCATATAGTAGCTGTCATGTAAACTGACCGTAGATCTTTTTATACTTTTTTATGTTCTAAAAAAATTCAACTGTGAAGACGTAACGTTTTTTGCTTTTTGTTTTGAATATTTTTTTTTTAATTATTGATTTAAGTCCACACAGGAACAAAATGTTGTGTGTCCATTTTGAACTAGTATCGGATTGGTATATTCGGATAAAAATCTGAAAAATTACAATGATATGTACGGATAAAATACATTCAGTTGACTAATTGAGTTTTTGGTTAATACTAGACGTTAAGTAGTTCGAAACTGGTTGATTTCACTGCATGATAATTACATCTAAAACTTTATATGGCCACACCATACACTCATATATGTATATATCTACATTTAAAAGCGTGTGTGTGCGATTGAGAGCATCCGTGCAACAAAAGTCATTTTACCCCAACCAGCGAAGTGTAAAAATTTTCCATACAACTGCCTCGACAATAAAGTTGAGAAACAATTTTGAACAACATTTGCTTTTAGCTCTACCGTCTCGGAAAACCTAGTACATCCTGCTACATATACATATATACATATGTACAAGAACAGGTAAAACCATTTTCATCTTGAAAGTGTGTAAGTAATCGAAGGAAGACTTGTGCAAGAACACACATAAAAAGGATTAATTGCGCACAATTAAAGGTTATATATTGCTAAGAAAGTGGAGGATCAAACATAACAAAAGAAAGACATAAAATTTTAATACATACCATTCGTGTACGTAACTTTTCTTGTTTTAGTATATACACAGTAGAGTGGGTCGTAAAAAACGGAAATTTTTTTTCGCTTGATACTCAGAAAAACAGGTTCTTAGGCACCTCTAAGAAAGGCTTTCCAATTATGCGCTCTGAATTGTAACGGTAAGGTCCTTCGCTTCGAAGTTTTCTTTATTTTATCTAATAATCAGATAGAAATATTCATATCTCGCTTCCAACTACTTGAAGAAATATCTCGTTTCATAGATTCTGGAAATTTACAGTTCTACCATAAACTGTGAGACCGAGCACATTCCTGTTACAATTAAGAGCTCATAATTGGAGTGTCTTCTTTAGCAGCAATTTTTCTGAATACCGAGCGAAAAAAATTCTCTTTTTTTTACGCACCCTAATACACAACATATACAAAAGTTTGTATGGTTATGTAAATATGTACTGCAGCAGTTAGGAATTATATTTTATGAGCAACTTGAGTCATCAAACATTAATTTAGACAATGGAAATTGCTGCTACTAAGCATTTCTATAGGAATTTGAATATTTACATGTACCGGCTACTACATTTGTATATTACAAAAATAAAATATGAGATATGTTAGTTTCAATTTTTGGCGGTATTGTGAATAAGTGAAATATCGCTCTATATATTGCATTATACCGAACACTAGATAATTTGATACCTCTATAACCTCTAGATGTACCCGCATTGAAAATTCTTCAAGCATACTTAAAAGTAAGATCGTAGAACTATCGATAGCGAAAATTCTTTTTGAAAACTAGCAAAAACTCGTTCAATAGGTTTTTATTTCTATCAAGTATAATCATCCAGACTTCGTCGCTTGTTACACTATAACAGTCTAAGATACAATTTTTGTCTACCAAAATTATGTATATTTCTGTAGATTGTAAAAAATTTGAAAAAATTTTGATCGGGTCCATGCTTTTGTAGGTTAGGTCGATTTAGGTCAGCCTAAAATGCTGCAGCAAGTGAACCATTTATGTTTAAGCTTAGCTAACCATTCCATTTGGTCGGGACATTCCGAACTCCGAGTTAAGCGTCCCCGGCCTAGAAATTTAAAAAAAAAAACACAGAATGAAGTGAATAAAATTGTGTTGCTCTCTCACATATTTTATGTTGCGATTTTCAGTGAATTAAAATATGGAAAAAATCGATGACTAAGAAAACCCATTCCAGACTTTGCCGAGACAAATATAGTCACCTAAGTTTAAACCTTATCAGGCATAGATGATGTCAGAGGGACAGACAGACGGTCATGGCTAAATGGAGTCAGCTCGTCATGCTGATTAGTTGTATATATAATTTAAAAGGTCTCTTTCTTGTTGTTACAAACTTCGTGGTAAAATATCCTGTTCAGGGTATAAAAACATTAAATTGAATTATTAAGCAAAGTTTTGAAATTCATTAACAAAATTAATCAACTTTACGCACGTGAACGTTCTGCAGCAAAGTTTAACAAAGGTTTACGAATTTTTAAGGCTTTTAAATCTATTTGAGGTTATGAACGGCTTCCGTAAGTTCTATAGAGCAAAATTTATATTTTCAAGGCATAAATGTATACGCATCTAAGTATAAAGTAGAAGAAGTTGTAAATGTACATATATACATACAAGTATATTTTATGTCTATTATTCGTTTGCTTTTTATGTTGCAAACAGTTTTGCAAACAACACCCGCAGCTGCTGCCAAATTTTACATACAAATATGAACTTAAAATACACAACTAAGCAAGCATATGTAAGGAATATTCTATATACGAAGTATATATTGCTTGCTCACAAAATATAGCGCTATAAACTTTTACATCTGCACACAAAAATATATAGCATAGAAAGCCATATATTCTGTACGCACCTTTTTATCCTTGAACATCTTACAACACCACCCTTTTTTTTTCGGGTGCACAATCAAGCGCAGCATACAACTAGTGAAGCAACTCAACGCTTATAAAATAAGGTAGTATAATGGCGTGTGACACAATGCATGTGCAGCCAAGGCCTGTAGGGGAACAACAGGCTGCGCCAAATCGAAAATATGCCAATTTTTATATACAGTTATATTAAATTAATTATCAGTTAAGGCTATTTAAGAGAAAAACGTGAAAATATGGAGCACAATGCTTTCTTGACTCAAAGCGTTGTTGTGCCAAATCTAACAAAACCACCAGTAAATGCACCCCCAATAGCATAGTCTCCAACTAGTCCACTAAAAAGGCTGTCAGCTTTCTTTGCTACATGGAAAATACGAGTCTATGGAGTCTGCGTTATCATAAATTTTTATTGCCAACCAAAAATAAGAAAATCAATTTTATACACGTCGCACAATAGCAGCACACTAACTATTATTGCTGTTTGCCACACCTAGCGGTCTTTAAAGCGCCTTGTTGCAAATTGTATATGGTAGGTAAATCAACAACATATACGTAGTTGACTATTTACACATGTAGGTACCCGAAAGCCTTCAAGTAACACAAAACTTCGGTGTTTGCGGTTTGGGTTATGCATTTTAGGTTCACAAATTTACGAGGCAACAATATATTTTATTAACACACATACACACATATGTATTTACACCCATATGTAATGTAGATGATTTTACCAAATACATAGGTAAATATTTTTATGACTCTATATACATATATACTAACAGGTATAATATAAGGCATACAACATCGTCGAAAAGTTTACATATTTACACATATACAGACATGCACACACATACACCTTCATTGCGGTTGCATATAAAGTTTACCAATTTCTGGCAGATTTCATGCTTTCTTACTACCCGTATGTATATCTCTGGCCCCAACTGTCCGTCCGCCCATTTGTCTGACTGTCTGCTTGCTTGCCAGTTGCGTTGTTGTTGTTGTCAATTTTTTTTTTTGTGCCAAAAGCAGTATTCACAAACAGCCAGCAAGCCAAGTAGCTGATTTGCATGGTGTCGCCGCCATCGCATACACACACACACACTCCCATCTACTACAAATGCATGTATTTATTTAGATATGTATGTACGTATGCAACACACACACACATATGCCTAATCGGTCAAATTGTGGGCTTCATATTTTAGCGTATTTCGCTTCGCTGCTTTTGACATAGTCATACAGCATTATACATAACACACATACATATATACTTGTATATGTATTATATATGAGCGAATGTGCATATGCTAGCTTAAATATTAAAGCTTTTGCGCTCAAATTTTCTCATTTAACATAACAAAATTTTACTATGCAAAATCGTTATGTTAGAACTAATCGCTTTCAAACTCACAAAAGTAATTTATTTATGATTACAGCGGTAATTTTAGAATAAAAAAAACTAATTAAGAAATGGTGTTAGTTAAAAAATTTCAAATAACACATCTTTTTATTTTGACAAAATTTTCCTCTTCCCAATATTTGTAATAAATAAGACCATGATTCAGCTCAAAAAATTAAACACAAATGTAAAAAAAAAACAAAAAATAGCATTATAACCTTCAAAATTATATGTCATAGCCATTGCTCTTCTTGCTGTTGTAACAGCAGAAAACATCTACTAAATTATTTTGACAAAGGCTGACCAATCGACTATCTTTATAAAAATCCCGGTCCCTTCCGGTTACAGCCCGACAGTCGTCATAACTCTCATGGATTTCAGTTAGTTTTGCGCATATGTTCTTGGGTGTTAGCACAACTCAAACTATTAAAATTTCTAGTATACGTTATGGTAGCTGTGAACTAATCGTGGCTGAGAGATAACCCTGCTTTCTATTTGGTTGAAAATTTTGTCACAAATTATTGAAATGTAAGCGTCTATTATAATGGGCAGAAATCTCTGTTTCGTCTGAACATAAAATCCACCGCTTACAAAATTCCTCTACGTGTCACAACAAACACCGCTTTGCTTTTCCATGACATTGATGTGTATTTTTTTCCCGTTTCAAGAGTATCAAAAACCGGACCGACACGAACTTCTAATGGATTAGCGCAAAAAATTAACTGCCTGCAGATACTTATCATTAAATGATTAACTAAATTACAGTCGTCGGGTTGTTAGTAACGAGTATTTGAGCAAAATTTTATAAATGCAAATAGCTAACGCAGCCACCCGCTGCGGAATCAACGAGTTCAACATCGTTTTTATTGTTTTTGCAATGCTATCATTGTATCTATGCACCAGAACGCTTAAACCTCTAATTACTTATTTTATGTTTAATGTTGTTGCTATTAATTTTATTTGTATTTTTATGAACAATTATTGCTGGCTTGATGACGAAAATCTAAATAAACAGCGCAGCATGTTACTTCAATTACGCTATTACAATTTCAATTTGTATAAATATTTCAAATCACTCAAGACACCCCAACGTCTTGACCACATTCCATTGAGCAGTCGATCGTAAATTTATGAAGTGCACATGAAATCACTCAGGAAGCATTATAATGTGGAAGTAGAAGCCGCAACCATAGTGAATGTGTGCGGCAAATTGCGATTGTATATATGTATTTAATACATACATATATACTATGTACATAGATATATTTATGTGTTTTTAGCGTGCACATAAAAAGCAGTAATTATCGTAAAAAGCGACAAACATAATTGAAAAACATTTAAAAAACTATTAGGACTGAGTAGTCATGCAGGTCAGCAGCAGAAGCACTATTGACATGAAAATACATACGTTAACTTCGGTTGCGCCGAAGCTATTCTATAATACCCTTCACATATAAACAGGTTTCCACACAAGAAATTGATTTTGATCGTTCTGTTTGTATAACAGCTATATGCTATAGTGCTTCGGTATCGACGATTCCGATTAGCAGTTTCTTGATGAGAAAAGAACGTGCGCTAAATTTCAGACCGATAACGCAAAAACTGAAGGACTAGTTTGTGTATATACAGATAAACAAACATGGCTAAACCAACAAAATCATATATATATATATACATATTGGTCGCCTTCAAAATAGTCTCCTTATGCCTGAATACAACGTTTTGCACGTTCAAGAAGGTTATCGAATGACTTTTTTAGGTCATTTGTATATACAAATATAGCTTATATGCTGATAAGAACTTCTGGAGGCTTATTTTTCGAAACAGGACCTCAGTATGATAACTCCCTTCCAAAAATATTGACTCGTTAACGGGCTTAGTAATTCAAGTGTGCGTCAGAAAGACAATGCTTTTGCGGACTTTCTTTCAGTTTAATTAGATCTGTTTATTATTCGTAAAAAAATTTCGCAAATAATACGAATGATATCATGTTGGAAGTGTATGAAGTTCTCAAGTATACTTGAGTAATGTCAAAAATTAATGCAATCAGTCCTTCTACAAGTATTTCTATGAACTGATATGATTTTTTTTTGTGCTGCAAACCAGGTCTTTTCTCACGAATTTTTTCATCCAGCTGATCCAAAAGGCTGCAATAATATTCAGAATTGATTGTTTTACCTTTCTGCAGTTAATCAAACAAAAAAATTTCATCTAGCATCCCAAAAAACTGATGCCATAACCTTCTTTTTTGATCTTTGTGACTTCACCTGCTTTGGAGCTGAACAACCAGCTTCAGTACACTGCAAACGTTCTTGTTTCAATTTAGGATGACGGTGGTAGATCTAAGTCTCAGCCCTAGTTATAAAACGACGCAATAAATCGGTTGTGTTCTGCTTGAAATGCTCCAAATTATGCTGAAAATTTTGTTTTCGCTCCAGTTTTTGTTGAATTATAAAGGTTTGCGTCACTAACTTTCCAACAGCTTTTTCCTATGTAATTCTCCATGTAAACTATGAAGTACTCATGCGTCTGAGATGCCCATGGCATTAGCAACTTTACGCTTAGTCAAACTTGGAACTTCACTAACAATATTATAAACGTGCTCAATGATTTCTGCTGTGGTTGTGGTTTTTATTCGTCCTTCGCGTAGATCGTCTACAAGCCTTGTACGTCTTCAAGCCTTGTAATTCACCAGCCCAAATTCAACGGTGCGTTTTGAAGCTGGGGACTCCTTATGCACTTCTAACAATTGTTCATAAATTGCTTTTAAATCTTTCAAAACAAAGAATAGAATCACTGCGTGATATTCAATTTTTTCCATATTCAAAAAAAATACTTTGACACGTCAACTTCAAATGGCTTGTAAACAATCAACTAATTGACAATATGACTTGTAATGTTCTCACGACAGCTGTACCAACTTGAGCAAAAAAAAATTGGAGCTAGTAGTGCTATTTCTTGGTGAAATCAACCAACTTTTCAACCAACCTTTATGACCTTTAAAATAAGTTAATATGATACCAAATTTGCCTGTAATTCATTCACCATTTCGTCGAAAAATGAAATTGAGATTGATGAAATCGCTAAATTAATATATATTATATTTAAAAATATTAAATTTTGCCAACACCTAAAGGTATTGGCCCCGCTCTGATTCTTGCAAGTTGCAAGAGTATGAAATGTTCGGCTACACTCGAACTTAGCCCTTCCTTACTTGTTTTATTGATATTTCTTTATATTACTAAAACTAAGCATACTTCGAGCACTAACGTCTCCCCTAAACAAGCACACTTCAGTATAATTAAACAAAATTATGTGCAACTAACGTAAAAAAAACGTCTTAGAAACCCGTCTTAAAGTCGGCTTAGAGAAAAAACTCAACAAACGCTTCAGAAACAAATAAATAAAGAATCAGGCAGGTGGACACCAGCGAAAAAAATGCATACAAGTACAATTTGAATAAAATATAAATAGACCAAAATGTCAAGCAGAAAGACAGGATAAAGCAAAAGCAGCAGCTATTGATAAATGGCCAAAGGCGAGGAATTAGCATTTAGAGAGAACAGCAAATCGGCAGCAGGCTGATAACTGTGTTGCACGCGAAACAGATTAGCAACAACAATTGAATAGTCAAGAAATCAGCGCTCTGGGGCAAGCCACTTCAATGTTTCCACATACATATGTGTTTGTATGTGTTGGTAAGCTTTAGGTTCGACAATGCAAGAGAAAAAACGTTAATCATAAAGCTGTTGCCAAAGTACAAAGCTGTGTAGAAAAGCACTATAAATATGTATGCACAGAAAAGGTGAAAAAAATCTAGCAAGTCGTAAAAGCCAGAAGAAAAACAAACAAAAAAGCCGTCAAACTAGTTGATGCGTGTTCCGACGCGGCTGCGGTTGCGCTGCACAAGCTGATTGCTGACTCAAGTGTATGTAAATGTGTATATAATATATTATAAATATGTTTAACTATGTGTATGCAGCATGAAGCTTATTTCTACGAAACATATGCCTGGGGATTATACTAGCTTGTGTATCTGCCAGCGTGCGAGAGAGGGTAAGTAATGAGAACCTTTTTAGCTTAAATTACAATTACATGCTTTTTTACAAATGTATAGATATACAAGTGCATACATACATATGCATAACCTACAAACCTAACCTACAAATGTTGCACCCACGCAACTTCCCGGCATGCTGTAGAAAAAAACTGCGTTACAGCTTTTATAAAGCTATTTTGGTTATAGTGAAAGTCGGGATTTAACCGCAAATTTTTTTGTAATTTGCATTTAATCATTTCATTATTATTTCATTTCATCACATTGGTTTATTTTAACAAAAGCTGAGAGCCATAAATCACCTTAAATCACCACTTCATAAAAGCACTCGACAAACTGCTTCCAGAAAACATGGCAATCTAAACGCACATAAATAAAAACAATAAATTTATAATTTTTAATTAACACAACACCAATTCCAATTCAATCGCACGTTTAATCCCCCACCCCTGGCAGCGCTTGACAACGCAAATTAAATGATGCTCTCCCACAAGCAATTCCTTACGTTTGTTTATAAAACAATAGACGCGATAACAATCGGATAAATTATTTACACACTTCAAATTTTCACTAAAGCAAATATTTGCACAAATATGTTTTTTTCGATTTTACAGGCACATATGGTGTGCCGGTCTATGCCCACACGTATGGCTGGCGACCTTGAACTTCGATTTTTATATAGCAACAGAGTGATCTTAGCAATACCAGCTGTCTATAATTTGAATAGATAAGTGAGAAAGCAATTTGATTTATCTAAAATTGGCACTAATTACGAAAATTGATCAGTGATTCCAGCTTGGCGTTCGCTAACAAAACAAATGCCACGTCGTTAGGTTCATTCAACTTGTAAGTAAATAAATTAAGTTGCAAAATATGCTCGATTTCTTGGATGTTTCTGAAATTAAAACATAACATAACGCAACTTTACAAAACTGCTGCAAGCAAAAGTTTCAATTAAACGGTCAGCCTCTTTGCAAAACAAAACAAATAAATTTTTTCAATTTTGCACGTATGCAATTTAGAAACAAGTGTTGGGGAATGCCTGTATTATTTGCAACCAATTTTTGAAAGTATCAATAGAGCTTAACTTGCTCTATGTCTTATGACTAACAAGCTCAAAATTTCAAAGATTTAATATTCGTGTTTCTCTTTGTGAAAAAATCAGTAATCGAAACGTAAGTTTCAAAATCTTCGTAAAGGTTTGTAAAAGTAAAAACTCATCGTATTAGCTATCAGAATAGAACGCTGCTATTATCACCTACAAAGTGTATTTATATTACATATAAATATTTTCGAGATATACAATAATTTTACTTTATTAATTCATTATGCAAATTAATTTTAAGGATTAATGGTTTAATTAAATTTTTGCTTTTAAACTCATTTTTCTCTACTGGGTGTTCATCAAGTGCATTCCTTAATATAATTTCAAACCGCATTGCGAACACCTACATATGCAAGTTTGTATGTACATTATATGTATGTTGTACATAAATATGTATGCATATCTCAAAATCTAATATCAAATATTTTCATTAAGTGAAAATACCAAAAGCTTCTTTTTTTTAAATAAAAATAAGAGCAAATATTTAATCAGTCGTTGCATTCCTTTCATACTTGTATTGCTTGCAAAAGTGTAAAATACAACAACAACAATATATACATATGTAAACAAATGTAAATGAATATATATGCGCGTATTTTTGCCCCACTTTTTTGTGCATTCACGCCATGTCTTCAGTTAACTGATGCAACCAACCATGCCTTCCGCAAAATATTAAAAGTGCTGTCCAAGAATTTATTTGGAATACATTTTCAAGTGATATCAAATTGTATTTTAAGAACTTGTGTCTGTTTTCTCACCAACACTTTTTTAAGCATTTAGCAATAATCTGTAATGCTAAATATTTATTTATTATGAGCCTTGGAATCTAGAATAAAAAATATGTAGGAATCTGAAAATAATATTTTTAACAACACACCACAATTTCATAAATAATTTTTGGAGAACCTTCACAACATTAAATTTAACACGATATGCTCTAAATATAAGAAAATTATCATAATAACAACAATGATAAAACGTTTTACTATAACCACCTTTAAAATTAACTCAAGTCCAATTGTGGTTATGTTTTTTATCGGTAAATTATTTTTAACAAATTTATTATATTTTCAATATATTTTTAACAAAAAATCTTTAATAATTTACAACCTCCTAGAAAATTTATAAACAGCTCTCTAACAACCCAAGAAATATTGTCAAATGCGACTGGCGTAAATTTTTTGGAGAAGAGCTAGCCTTCAAGTTTGATAAAAATCAGACGACTAAAAATTCTAAATGTCGAATGTGAACCATTTTCCGCGTCTCTAACAAATCAAGCACTATCACATTTAAATTTTAGAATTTCTGCGCGCAAATAAGTAAAAGAATCAGCCGTTTGCGTAATACAACATTCACTCCTCTCTTAAAATAAAATGCGCAATATTTATAGTTTTCAGTTTACTTTTATTTTTTCTGCTTTTATTTATTGTTTTTCGATTTTTTTGTGTGTTTTTTATAGTTTTATACAAAAAATGAACACAAAATATATCACAGCTTCTTATCACAATTTATCAAGAATCCAAATGTTCAGAGCAAAGCAAAAATTAGCCGAGTAATATACCATAGAAGACATTACATTCAGCAATTTTTAGTTTTTTCCTCGTTTTTAGACTCACGATAAACACGCGTAAAATATCACAGTCAACCAGATGCTTACAAACTAGCATTTCAAAATAACTCGAAGAGCAAATAATACAGTTGGGTGCTATTGTGTATTTGAGTGTTCAAAGGTTGCAAGCAAACACTTGATTAAAATATCACTGTTATGCCCGTGTTAGTACCCGCGGAGTGGAGTGGAGCCGGATGTGCCACATATTGCGGACGACCTGCGAAGAGAAATTATGAAAATAATTATGATTTAGTTGAGATATGCTAAACTCATTGCCAGTATGCTAATGATATAGTGCGAGAAGACATATTATAAGCATTTGTTAAATGGGTAGCTGGCATTATTTATTTTTATTATATGCAGGGTATTTAATGACTACTGCTACTGAAAATTTAAGTTTAAATATGAATTTTAAATGTTATTTCTTTAGAACCTATTAAGTCAAAAATATTATTTTTATACGATTTAGCTTTGCTGCAGTTTTTAATTGCATCACTAAAATATTACCACAAGTCCGCTTTCAATTTACTGAAAATAATTACGATAACAAAATAAATACGATAACAGAAAAAAATATATTCTAAAAATACTATAAAAAAATTTATTTGAATAAGTTGTGAAGTTTTTAAAAATTAGTAGTTATAAATAAAGTAAGAAAATGCAAAGATAATCATGAAAATTATTATTTTTCGTTTTTTGTTATTTACAATAAATAATACAAAATAATACAAAAATACCAAAAATTTATTAACATCATAATATTATTATAATTATGATATATATTCTTGGCTATTGCGTGTTAAAATATTTTTTTAACTGAAAAACAAAAGAATCAATCTGAACTACTTAGTTTAGAAGCCAACTGCAAGCATTCTGAAATTACCTTTAATTAATTTAATTTGTTTATATTGATTTATTTTCTTTATTTTTATGCTAAAACTATTTTCTTTATTAATTCGTTTTATTTTATGCAATAATATTAAATATTATTATAATTTTTTTTTTGGCTTTGCATAAGTGTACCAATTACGACTTATCAACGCATTCAAAACTTTATTTTATATTTTATAAAAATTATTTAGTTTCATATAATTCTTTAAATTTAATAATATTAAATAATAATAATAATATTAAATATTTTTTTTTAATTTTGTGTTATGTATTTTTATATAACAATTAAATTTTTTATAATAGTTTATTTAATTTATATTATATATCATAGATCGATTATTTTATATCAAATTTTTATTTTTTTGCAATTTTATTTCTACTTAATTTTTGATTGCAATCATTTGGCATACTCTGAAATAATAAATAATAGTTAATTGAGTTACTTACCGTCATTGTAACTTGGCCGTTGCCTAACTGTTCACATTGCCAACTCCGTTACTGTGCAGCTTTTCATTTTTTCCATACGCAGCTCAGCTCTTCCGCCTACGACACTAACATAGGACACAACTTGTGCTTAGCGACATAAATCATTGAAAATTTTAGGAAAATCTCAACCAACCGTATAAGTTGGAAATTCAAAAAAAAATAAAAAAATATCACAGCTATTTCGAAAATTTCGATCGATTTAATTTATGTCATGTTTGTGACATATTTTCGACTATTTAATTCGTTTTCGTTCGCTGTAGAACTCTAAAATAGAATTTACGCAATTTTCTTGGCTGCTCGATAAAATTTTACGTAAATTTCCTCCAACTGAATTGCTCATGGCTGAACAACTCAGTCGCTATTCACTTTTCCCTATTTTCGTTGTACACTGTTACGGTGCTTTATATCGACTAAACCCAAAAGTGTACAAATTTCCACAGCTACTCATAAATATTGTATTTTTATAGTGGAGGTTCCTATTTGCACACTTTTCTTCAAGCAGAGTTATAAAAATATACACATATTTCTATATATTATTTGCTTTTGAAGGAACTCACTCATACTCACGAACTGCTTGTTCTCATCACTCACTCAATGTAGAAAATACTCATAATAATTGTGGCAGTTGTCGAAGGTGTGTATATTTATTGCAAGTAGTTATTTCCTAAATATGTGTTCTTAGCCGCGAGCTGCCAACAATGAGCAAAGAGCGAAAATACTTATATTAGGTATGGTTACAATTATACTCTTCTCCTTTTGCTGTGTACTCTGCGAGCTTTTTCTCACTCAACCAAACAAAAGTGCACTCAAAGGGCAAAGTGGTTATGGAACGAGTTTCTTATATACCATACATAGATTTGTATTTGCAGAAGTATATAAGGCAAAAATCACTGCTCAGAACCGGCCTGCGAGTGCGGACCGAACAGCTGTTTGTGCACCGAGCGCATACGGTAACGGGCCCCTTTTCTGCAAACTCAAAATGAAGAGAATATGGAGCACAAACGGAAGCCTGTCAAAACAGGTATACAAGCGCATACTTATATAACTAAATATATAGGGATTAATCTTGCAGCACAGTTAGTAAATACATACATATGTATGTAATTTTCACTTTAACACACAGTCTTTATTTTAATATAAAAAAGTTATTAAACACTTAAATTCCTACATTACGATTTAGCAGCTAATTGTGAGAACTACTAAGCGACCGAGTCTTTTGTTTATACGCCTTCACCCTTTCGAAAACGTGTGAGATAATGTGCAATTTAGCATCCTCCTGCTCATCTTCCGGCAATTCAGCAAGCTTAATGCCGATCATACGATAGAAAGCTTCATTTTTATCATCGGACGCATTTGTCTGCCGCTGCTTTAGCAAAAATTCCACTCTCTTCGTAAAAGTTGAAAATTTCTCTTGTAAATCACTGCATTGCGGGGATACGTCAGGCACTTGTGCGGTGGGTTGCACTAGCGGTTCAGTCGTGGTGATTTCAATAGGTAAATCATCGCTACAGTCCATATCAGGTATGGACATAAGTGATTCCTCCTCTTCCACGCTAGACTCATATTTGGGTAGATCTTCGTCGAAAGTGTCTTCGTAAGAAATGTTTTGTATAAACTCGTGCTCGTCAGCTTCATCGTTAGAAGCGCTCGGCTTGAACTTGTATCTAAAAAACAAATTTTATGGATATTATAAATTGCATTAATACATATAAATATTTTTAATATCCTACGTTCTAGGTTTAATGTGGGCTTTTAGGAAACCTAAGTGCTTGTAAAGTGTCCAGTTTTTATCATAACCCGTCAATGGTTTGTTCGCTCCTTTTTTGGCAATCAATTTTACATAACGGTCTCTTATAACACGCCAACGTGTGCAACATTCTTCGCCTGTATATGTTAAAAATACTTTTCTCTCATATTTATATGTAATTTATGAAATTTGCTTTCTTTACCCGATGTATCAAAAATAGCGCCGATCTGTTCCCAACCTTTTTTGCGGAGCGTGGAATTTCGATAGCCCGTCAAACCTTTTACATAGAAATATGGTCGTATTTTTACTTCACGAATCAATTTAAAATCGTCTATAACCTGAAGTTATAAATATAGATATAAAAGATTTCTCTATAAACACTGCAATCCATTTACCATTCTTAAAAACTCTTCTCACTGTCACAATTAAGAAATAAAAATACGTTTTAACTTAGCAACGCTTCAAAAACAACTAGAGTTTTTCCGTTTTCATGCGTTTCATATACGAATACATACGTTTTAATAGAACTGTGGCGGAGAGCACACAAAATAGCGCGCATGTAGTCGCAACAACCAAGCTAGCAGTGCCGCATTGAAACGCGCTCAATTGCTTGAAACGTATGCAAAGAAACGCGCTCTTCCTACGTGCATCATTCTCTCAGTAATTGTGCTCAAGTTGAAATAACATGAAATAAGTACGAATACTTCGATGCTGTCAATTTCTTGGCTAAATTCAATGACGTTCAAATTATAGTCAAGTAATAATTTATAACATATATATATATATATACGTATGTATGTAGGTGTGATCAATTTGCTTGCAGACGCTATATTATATAATTTCAAGGGCATGTATATGCACATGTATATACATGTTTATCAATTTAATAACTTTCCTGCTGATTCTCCTCTCTTTTGTTTATGAAACAACCTTTAACCCTTGTGTGGACACATTTGAAATTTTTTCTTGCGGACGAAGAATGCTAAACAACTCACTGCAAATTAAAAATACCATACTGGGTATAGTTAAAAGGAAGAGAAAATATCACGAAAACCGCTCAATTTTACTACTCTTCCGAATGTTTAGTATATTGCTATAGTCTTAACAAAGTTGTATAGTGTAAGCCACGTGTAAGTAAAAGAGCAATGCGTTAATACTCGGCGAGTACGAATTTCGTAACAACAAATTTATTCCTCGCGTTTTAGCATCGTCGGTACGACATCGTATTACTCGTTGTAATCGTCAGCGAAGCAAGCTGAAAGCTAAATGATAAAAAAGCGTTGAGCGCTCATACGTCAATGTATTCGGTGGTTTAGTGTGTAAATTGTGGTTTCTTTAGCATATTTTGTGTGTAACAAGTGTGGTATGCTTTAATATAAAATTATACTTACTGAAACTATTTTTTAACTTCAAATACAAATGGAAGTTTTACAAAAGATTAAAAGTGGTGATTACCAAACCATTGAAGTGGCGGGTAAAAGCGATATATGGGGCTATTTTCGGAAGATTGTAAACACAAGCACGCATGAAAATGTACCTTATGTTATATGTTGTAATTGCGAGAGAATATTTAAATATGCGAAAGGCGCTAGCTCGTCGAATCTAAAGAAGCATGTATGTTATAAACGGCGATTCTCTGAAGAAAGCGATGCCGAGCCGATGATGAAACTGTCGCTGGTTAGTGTCAGCGATCAATTGCGAGAAGAAGCCATAAAGCATTGTGTGCGATTCATTTGCAGAGATCTTCAAGCACCTGATGCTGTTAATCGTAATGGATTCAAAGAGTTGGCACGATGCTTGGTTGAAATTGGTGTCAAACTTGGTACAGTCAACTTTAAGGTTGATGATATTTTGCCACATGTCACCACAATAAAGCGTAGATTACATAGTTTGCATTTAAGCGAGCGTGAAATGTTTGTCAGCAAACTGCGTCCAATTATCAAAAGAGGTTTGTAGCTGATCAGCTTAGTGGGACTTAAGTTCGACTGAAACCACAAATATATATTAAAATATTTTTTAGGCATGTGTGCTGGTACGGTTAACATATAGACGGATGACAGACAAAAAAGAACTTTTACTACTTTTACTGTCAATTACATCAATTCCGAATGGGAACTTCAGAAGTAAGAGCTTCATATGTAATAAACCTAATATATACTCATTTAAATTTTTCAGTCGCATTTCGTTCACTACGGAATTGGAATGTGGCGAAGACAGTGGCACTGTAGTGAAGAAAACGACAGAAAATATTATTGCTGTCATTGAAGCAAAATTTGACGAACTAAACTTAGATAGAGATTTGCTAAAAAAAATTTCCTATGCCACCGATCAAGTTTCGTACATGAAAAAATCTTCGCTAAACCGTAAAATACAATGTGGCGCACATGTGGTAAACACTATTCTAAAGCATACATTCGACAAAGATACGCTTAAGAATCGTGCACCTAACGTCTTGGATTTGATGAGGAAATGCAAATATCTTATAGAAAATTTTTGGCGCATAGGCAGTGCACTTGAAACAGCTGCTGAACAAGAGTGCCCATCGGGTTGGAACTCAGAATTTACAATTTTGTACACCATTCGCAACAATTTTAACGCTATTAAAGAGAATCTGGAGGAAACGGGGCAATCGCAACGTTTGATCGGAATTGAAAAGCAGCTACTAGATCGAGTAATTAACCTTTTGGAACCATTTAATAATGTAACAATACTATTACAAGCTGAGAAAATGCCAACTATACACCTAGTTCTATTACACATGCACGTGGTCAAAGAAAAATTAATGAAACTGCGTAATGAAGAAACGAATCATGAAATTCGCTTCATAATTGCAAACTGTTTGGACAATGTTTTTGATGCATACTGTTGTCCACACAAAGTTCACAAAATATCGGCCTTTTTGTGGCCGAAGTATAAACAAATGCGTTATCTTAACGAACAGCAGCTTAAGGAAGTGCACGATTTGATAAAGAAAGAACTTATCAAGATGACAGAGGTCACGCATGCAGAACCTTCCGATGATTCGCCCTCTGGAAGTGCAGACGTGAAGCCTTCGGTCGATGATGATATACTGTTAAAATATGCCGATGTTCATTTGACGGAGGAGCATAAGCCTGAAAGCCAGATAACTGTGCAGATGAAAATGTACCAAAATGTTTGTTACCCGGAAAAATATATTTTACATTGGTGGAAGCATCATGCAGATGAATTTCCATTGCTTGCGAAGTTGGCGCGAAAAGTTTTATGCATACCCGCAACGAGCACTGCAAACGAGAAATTGTTTAGTTCAGCTAATCGAGTTTTAGACAAACGAAAAGCAAGCTTGGAGGGAGAAAATGTGGATGCTATTTTATTTTTACATTCGCAACTGAAATAAATATTTTATTTTATATTCATTTATATGGAAAATAGTGATTAATAAATTAAACTGAATATATTGTGAATAGAAAAAGTATTTAAGACCCGTCGTAGTTTACTTTCTTTTGACGATGCCGAATAGTAATTAAAGAGCGCACGATGCCTTATACTACTTGGCATCGCATGCAGGAGTAATGATGCCATCCGGTACACGATACCTTATATCATAAGGTATCACATATACGTGTAACGATGCATTGCGGTAATATCTAAATGGCAAACGCGTACTCGTATATGTTTAAACCTATACCGAATGATAACGAATTTTTTATGAGCAGCACATTTTGTTTCTTGGTGCAAAATTCAGTAGTTTTACTTACCTTAATAATGGTTTTAGCGGTTTCTGGTATTCCTAAATTATTTTTGTCATCCTTATGCAATTTACAATAGTTGAAGATTCAGATCACTCGTTAAATATATTAAATCGTTTTCGAATATTTAGAAGCACGCTGAGATTTTCCAGATGAGAAACCGAAATAAGATTTGGACCTCGATAAATTGATCTCGTTGCAAATTTGACTTTTCAACTTAAATATGTGGTTAGAATAATAAACGATGGGAGTTTCGGCACTACAGAACGTAAAATAAAATTTTTTCTTGAGATCTATGTGTGGCATGATTTTAGACTTGGTTGAAAATTGTTAAAACTCCCTCTATTTATACTGTAACTTTCTGTTCTTTTCGCTGCCATTTTGCTTGTGTGATGTAACTGTGCGATAAGGTGATTGCAGTCGATTTATCAATTCAAATACACCGTGAGGATTTCGCGAAGTTTGGGCATTCTTACGCACGAACAAATGAAATGACGGAAAATAATGTGAAATATTAAACAAAAATGCAAGCATACGTACATACATATATAAATACAGACCATACAGACTACACTTCTACATATTCACACACGTGGTTACAAGTGTCGGGCTTTACGCTTATGGCATGTTATACAATTTTTTATGAAATATACATACGTATATACGTAGCTATATACAAACAAACACATATACAAGTTACTTCAGGTTTTTGTGTATGCCACCTACATCACATACACGCACACACATATACTGCCCAGTAATTGCTGTGAGATGCGTGCAACAAAGGTCATGAATAAATTGCCATTTCGAAATGAGATTTGTTTTCTTGATTTTCCGTCAGCATTCGTAATATTTTGTTGTCGCTTTGCCTTGCTGCGCCGCTCCGTACCCCACACAGCTGGGACGTTGCATGTCTCTGTGTGCAAGTTTGAAGCGCCTCGTTTTCCGAATTGCTATTTTTGTGCAACTGCAAAGGGGCGGGCCAGCAATTTGTGTGCAACTATAATTTACTTGTATTTCGCTTGTTCTTGCGCTTTTCGTTTTCTTCTGCTAGCGCTACGTAAATGTGTGTTGCTAAGTCGCAGCTTGTGTTTAACGTTTTTATGCCCAAACTTTGTTGGGAAGTTGTCATTGTGTCCGTGTGGCTACTGAAATATTTCATATTTTCAGCGAACATTTAGTCGCCTAATGACAAATTGCATGCAATTGTGACTTTAATAGGCTTCGGGAGAAATTATTTCACACTACGCTAATCATAGGTGGCATTTTCGTACACTGACATACATACACACATTATATACAAATACATACATATATAACATATATACATATACATAGATATAAAAGCACGACGCCTTTGCTTTTGCCACAACATATGTTGCTGCGGTATGAATAATTGTTTAAAATTATTTTACAAGAACAAAAAAAATTATAAACATTTCTTAAAATAATAAAAACATTGAGCTACACATACATATGTCTATAGTTCACAATAAAACAATTGTTGATCTTTTGAATAATTTATTTTTCACAGTAAAGTTTGCTTGATATCGATATCGTTGTTTGTTTTGTTTTATTTTTTTTCCCAAAATGATATTATGATCAGTTGATTGGCTTTGCAAAATTCTCACTTTAAAATTGTGTTTTTAAATGTTCGTACGCAAGTGCTCTTCATTTGGCCGAATCCAAGTCATATGTTTTGATTAGTTAATGCTTTAATTTGTTTATGTAAATATTAATTTTTTTTTTTGAAATAGTTCTCTACAGAATATGTAATATTGAATAAAATTTTTTTATAACCAATTATTGCCAAAAAAAAATGTTTTTGTTGATTTGCCTTAAAATTTGATCCATTTTTTACAGCTACGAGAAATTTAAAAATAAAAAATCATAACCTTGAAATTTTCTATAAAGAAATACTTAAAAAATCACTAGGATTTTACGGAAGTTGTCGCAAACAGCTGAGTAGTATAACCATATAAATTAAGCAAATACATGAGATTTTTATGATTGAAAGATGCTAAAATTAAATATTCAAGAATTTACATTATTAAGCCGTTTTTTGAATTTTATAGCCAAAAGTATTTTTCAAAAATTAGTAATAAGTAAAATTTTTATATTGAAAAGTTATTACTAAAAATTGTATATATTTTTTATATTAAACATTTAATACTAAAAAATGTATTTATTTCTTATATTAAATATTTAATAATACAATTTTTAAATTCTATACTAAATATTCAACAATAAAATTTTAATTTTTTATTTTATAAATTGAATTATTAACACTCATATCAGAAATAATTTTAAAGTAGAAATCGATTATTTGAAACCATTTTCCATAGAAAATCAGTCAAAAAAAAACTGCATAGAACATAGAAACGGCGAATTCATAATTTCTAAAGCGAATCAAACAACAAAACGCATTTTTCTATGAAATCATTCATTTAATTTTCAGTTCAATTGCTGTAAACGTAAAATGATATTTTTACTCTACCTAGAAGTATGCGTATTAGTATGTATGTATATTATGTGTTTATAAAATTCTAACAACAAAACTTGATTCAGCTTTTTATTTATTTCACTTTTGCAATTAATTTTCACAAATATTTTATAGTTCATTTGGCATTTTACAATTCATGTACATTTGATTTCAAGGTATTTTATGTATAACGGCTAAGTTTATGATATAATTTTATGCAGATTTTGTTTGCCAAACATTTAAGATTACTGTCAATACATTATTGGCGTTGCTTATTTTGCATTCCAATGCTGAATGCTATCAAAATATATGGTTTCGTAATACATGCGTAGTTTTTTCTTTTTAATTACTTGTTTACATACTGTTTATCGAGTACATTAGTACTGCTGGTTATTTAGTCGTTGTGTAAAGAACTTAAAAAATATGCAATTTAAATAGTGTTCGCTTAAAAAATTGTAAAACTAGACTTTTACGACTTTAACTGTGACTTGCACGGCAATTTTTTAGATGTGGTTATGTTGTTGCTAGTATTTTTATCTACATAGCATATATAGTTATGTGTGTATATTGTTCAAAGACTATTTGCACGTCAGTATTTATATGTAATCGGCAGTCAAGCAAATCATTTCTACAGTCACTTCAACTAACTACATACAATTTACAGTTATTTCATAATAATAAACGCAAAATGGATATATAACAGCGCGTTGAGTTTGTGGTGGCATTAGGGCGGTCCGAGCAAATGCAGTCTGCAGCAAGAGATCAACGACAGTTACGGTAAAATTGTAGCACTGTATTTATTTTCGCTGCGTGACACAAAAGGACGAGTATATTGCATGTGGCAGATATGAATCGTATGCATGCCACAAAACAACGCCTTACCAACACCGGTAAATTCCAAAGTTGTAAGTTTTTTTTTCATAGATTTAAATTTAAAGCTGCTTATATGGACTTAAATATATTATATACTGTTGTTGTATAGTAAGTATACATACATATATGTATGTATTTATTTTTAATAAATACAAGTTTAAAATGACTGTTTTGTAAAAAATCCTAATAATGTGCAGAATATTTGCGGAAGAAGCTTATATAGGGTTGTTGATAACAACTAAACTTACAGAAAAATAAATCAGAAATAGATTGATATTTTCGAAAAAAAATAAACTAATAAATAAATGTATTAAAAAAATGTATAAATTAAAAACAATTTATAAAAAAAAAATAGTTTTAAAAAAATTTATAAAATAAAAATAATAATTTTAAAAAAATTTATAAAATAAAAAAAATAATTTTAAAAAAATTTATAAAAATTTTTTTTTTTTAATTTATAAAAAACAATAATTTTAAAAAAAGTTATAAAAAAAAAATAATTTTAAAAAAATTTATAAAAAAGAATAATAAAAAAAAAATTTATAAAAAGCAATTAATAAAAAAATAAAAAAACTATTAATAGAAAAAAATAATTGGTATTTTCGAAAAAAAAATAAACTAATAAAAAACAACTTAATAAAACAAAATTAATCAATATAAAACTAAAAAAACTGTATAGAAAACATTAATAAGTAGCAATTAATAATAAATAATTAAGAGAAAAACGAAATAAATAAAATTTTAATTAAAAAAATTATAGAAAAAAATTAATGTAACAAAAAAGTAATAATAAAAAATTACTAGAACTAGAAAGTTTTATATTAGGTTTTAAATTTCTAAAATTTTATTTATAACCGTTAGAAAAATTGTATCAAAAGATATTTTTACTACCAATACAACCAAAGAAAAAGAAATTAACTTTAAAAAAATTTTAAGTTAGGCTTTAAATTTTTGAAATTTTATTTATCACCGTTTGAAAAATTATATCAAAAAATATTTTTAATACCAAAGAAGAAATTTACTTCAAGAAAATTTTAGGTTAAGTTTTAAATTTTTGAATTTATATTTATAACCATTTGAAAAATATTTAATATAAAATAAAATATTTAAACTATTGACATTTCTTTAAATTTTATTAATAACTGCTTTTAAAAGTTTTTCAAAGAAACAATTATTATTTTAACTATTTTTGACAAATTTCGCAACTTCTCCTATTTAGGAGAAATTCTAATTAAACAGTTCCTTTGAAGTACAATAGTAACTTTAAACTTTATATTTTTAAAAACCAAATTTATAAAATCGAATAAAAATCATATAAAGCGCTTCAAATTAAAATATGTATACCTCAAAAAGCCGTCTGTGCATTAATATTTATTATTTTTAGAGATCCCCCCGCAAACACTCTGTACACTTGCCTTGGATAAGTGACTACATTCCATTTGTTTGCGCTACATATTCACATTTATATATTTATTTATTCAATCATTCATATATATATATATATTTAAATACTAAAGCAACGACTTATCAAAATTATTACAGCGCCTATACAGTAATGTAAAAAGTACATAGTAGGTTTATTAATTGCTTTAAGCGCACGCATATGCGCATGCGCACACATTACACCAAGACAATGTATGTTTATATTTTTATATATTAAACAAAATCGCTACTTCTGTATGCACAATCATAGTTTGTGATTTGCACACGCAATTTTAGTATACAGTTAAAAGCAGCGTAGCTTAACGCAAAAACAAACTTTTTATCGAGTATTTTCAGTGTTGTGTTTCACTCATTTTCATATATAGGTATATTCTGCGCTACTTTTCAGAATAAAAAATTACAGTTTACAGCGAAAGAAATATATATATATTTATATATAAATATATAATTCATTTTTAATTAGTTAGTTTCAAATTTGCTTGTGTGTTTATGTTGCTATCACACATACACACGCATAATAGGTGTATGCCATTCACAAAATAGTTGCATATAATATTTTATATATATGTATACAAGTTATTATTAAATATATATAATTAAATCATATCTTTTATGCCGTCAATACAGTTTTCAACTATCAAATCATTATCGCCTTATTATAGCAGTATGCCAACACGACGACGCACAAGTGTACTTATGCCAGACAAACTTGCAACATCTAGTTACCTAACTCAATTCACGTAATTATATAGTATGTACTATCTGCTATAGTTGTTCTCGTTTTGTTTAACAATATTTAATAATAATTTTAATATAATTATATTTGTATTTTTTTTTATAGTAGATCCTATGTATCACTTTTCAAAAGCTTTTTAAACGCATTTGTTCGTCGCTCATAAAATTAGCTGCTCATCACTGGACGCTGGTTGTCACTTCCTCATGTTCTTTAACTCTCCCTGCGCTTTAAACGCATTCTTCTTCACCATACTCAGTCCACTGTTCGTCCAGCGATAGTTGTTGTTTGAATGGCGGTGGCGTACGTGCTGCACTGTTGAATAGAATGAGTTGCCAATATCAGTGATATAACTTTATTGATATAATATTTTTGCTAAACAAATGCGCTCAAAAAAATGCAAATCAAATGCAGTTAAATAAATGCAATTTAATACAGTAACAACGTAATGTAATTTTTTGTTAATGATATTGAAAATGTTTGTATGTGTGGGTTAGATTATAAGAAGAATATTTTTGTACAAACGTTTTTATGTTATGTAAATTTTAGTTTCTCTTATACCCAGTGCTTAAAGGCTCGCTAAAATTTGATGAATATATTTGGAGTTACGAGAAAAGTTTAAAGCACTAAGAGCTAGTATAAAACAAAATGCTATTAAATTTAATAAACATAAATTTAAATATTTTTAACTTTTTATGTACTTAAAATTTATTTAAAATAAAATGCAGTAATTTATAATTCTTATTACATGAAACCGTAAAAATAGAAATCCATAAACCAAAGTACGTTCCAAGCGCCTAAATATATGCAATGGGTATAAAAAATGCGTTCGTATTTGAATTAAGTGGTTATATACACTTGTATTTCAAAAAATTTAATTTTGTTTTTGCATATACACATAGCGAATGTACATATACATATATTGAGAATACTCGCCGAAAATTTGAAGCATATACGGCAAATCAAATAGTTTCGGAGATATGAGCGTATTTGTGGGAATTTTTTTTTTACTCAGTGTAATCGGCTCCAAAAATCCAGAACAAAGGCGGTAAGGAAAATTTCTTAGTAACGGTTGGAGATATAATTATTAGATTTAATTGTCAGATAATGATCGAAGAGCAAGTTTTTTGATAAAAGGTTTATTTCTAAGCCATTCACAAGTGTAAATTTTTTCACAATTTTTTTTTTTTTGGTTTGGAAAGCCGGCATTTTGTCAAACACAAAAATTTAACTATCCGTTCGATTATTAGCTGACTTCAATTATTTTAATAATTTTAGTTTTTTTTTTTGGTTTTTGGATTAGCGATAAATTTGAGTAGGAAAATCATTCTCACCGCCAATAAACTTTTTTCGGAGGTCTTTCTGGTGATCGGCTACGGAATCGAGGGAATCCATAATTTTTCAAAATTAATTAACGATTATTAAACTACATTATATTCCGAAAATGTACATTATTTCTATTTATGGACCTTTAAAACAAATTCATAAAAAAAAACGTTCTAACTTACAAGTGCATATAACCTCTCAAATTATATTATTCATTCTTATATGTTGATGTGTTTATAAACATTACATAAATGAGGCAAACAAAGCAAGCAAATTAATGAAAATTAATTAAAACAGTTGGTAGTAAATGTGTATGTGTTAATCAATTGCGAATTCTATGAACACATACTTTATATGAAGGTGCGTATGCAATAGCCAATTTCGCATTAGCTGTAAATTAGTACATGGTTCGAGTGACGAAAGAGGTTTACTTTTAGAGATTTTTACGATTCTAAGAAATTTGCGTAAAAGACATTATGTTTAAAAAAAAAAGAACGATTCGTTACAAAATAATTAGTGAAAGTACGAAGATAGTAAATTAATAGGGTACTAACTACAGCAGATAAGTACGAAGTGAGCGATTTTCATGTGCTGCGCCGCGAATCTATGCATGTATGATTGTATGTATGTGTATGTGTGTGAGTATGCAATGCATATTCTTACTGTCATTCTTACGACATACGAACTTGCGGGCGTTATGTTAATTCATGGCAACAATGACGACAATTAAATGCAGCAATAACAAGAACAACAGCAAATCGGAAACGCTGAAAATGAGGCGAAATGCTGACGCATATGATTGTTACAACGCCAAAGCAATATACAAAACTTGCACAAAGTGAATAACAACAACAACTAATGCAATGCAATAAGTAGCTAACTAATGCATGCCGTTGCATTAAGATGGGAATTGATTTGATTTGAATTACTCGCACGTTGACGTTCACAACAAATTGTTTGGCAAGTATGTGTAACGCCTAAAAGTATGCTGCAACTGCTTTCACATCCTCTCCTTCTCTCTAAATATATGTATATGCATATGTAAATCGCTCTCTGTATTGACGTTCTTAGTTTTGGAATTCGCTTCTTCGCTCGTTCGCTTGCTCGCTCGCTTATTCGGTTATTATTTTTTTGTTGTTAGCTTTGTTTTTCGTTGCGTTAATTTAGTATATTTTGCATTTAAATGTTACATTTGTAAGGCGTAGTTTTCCGCCAATACTTCACTCCCGCATTCCTTATGGTTTGGATATTTTCGTATATATTCTTTATTATTCGTTGCATGCACTTCAGACACACTAAACTCCTTGCATTTAGCACCCCACACTTCAATTGCTAAGTGGTTTAATTACCGCCGCTAATTGCTAAATCAATAGGTATAATTAGCGTTAAACGCTAAATCTTTGTTTCATGCGCGACGCCATCAATTTGCAAGGAGCCGGTGACTAATGATTTACATGTATTTTTCATTTTTCACTTGATGCTAATGCTGACTGATTTGGATGGAATTTTTGGTGGTAACAATGACAAATAGGAATAATAATTTGTTTTCTTTCTTTTTTATATTTGCAGTAGTTACGCTTAGAGATCGGTTATAAGCAAGCCTTCCGGTCATAACTGTCCACGACGATAGGGAGATCTAGATGGCCTAGTGGGTTAAGTGTTATGTGGTGGTTTTGCGTGGACGCAGTGTGGTTGATTGTTGGTTGGGAAATGTGTATTTGTTTAATAAATTTATTTGTGTTGATTTTTCGTAGTGGTGTGGTGAATAAATTAGAAGAAATCATAGTGTAAGTAAATAAGTAAATAAAAGCAAATCGAATTATATTGCAGTAAGCGTACAAAAAAGTATACGGAATCAGACATAGTACATATATATGTATGTTATGTGGTGCATGGAAGACTTAATTTGGAAAACAAAATTTTAGTTTAAAGAAGGCGCTATAGAAATATAAAATTGTTTTAAAAATATTTATTTGCGTGAAATACATGCCTCTAATGTGCATGGTACGCAAGCATTTAAGTTTTTAGCACCAATTTAGCTGTTAAGACACCGCAACCGCCTGCTTTAATCTATTTTAGCCAATTATCGTTTTAAAAACTGCAACCCAAAATGAACTTATATGATTTGCAGTATATTACCATTCACCGGGTCTAAGCTAAATTAATACTTTTCAATATAAAAAAATATGTTTACAATAAAAATGATGAGATATTATTAATATTGTGTACATAGAATGAGAGTAATTTTAAATTTTTTATATTTTTTGTTTTCCTTCACCAACTTATGCTTTTTTTATACTCTTGCAACATGTTGCTACAGAGTAATTTTAAATTTTTTTATATATTTTTTTTTGTTTCCTTATAGTGGTTTTTTATATTTAAATATATACTAAAGTGCTAAAAAAAAATTTCTTGTTCTAAAATAAGTATTCTAATAATAATAAATTAAAATTTAAATATGCTTCATGGCAGCTTTAACAAAGAACTGAAAATTACTTTTCAAATCTACGCTATTTGATTAGTTTTTACAACCAAATGTTGTTGAGTGCACACTATAATGCATATATTCATTGTTGTTATAATTTTTTTAAACCAGTGTACCTAATTTTTATGCAGTGCAGCTTCAATTGGAAAGTCTAACGCTCTCATTTTGATTACTAAATCTAATTCTCTTTCAATAGATTGTGTGTGTTTGCTTTTATTGCGTTTTTACACTACTTTTCCTAATTCCTTATTGTGATAATTTGGCTTTAACCTTGCATTGGTGCGTATAAAGTTAACGGTAAGGCACGCTATACCTGGCTATCTGACACGAGTAACATTCCGAACGCATATGCATGTATGTGTGTACGTATGTATGTGGCTTCTACCTACAATAACTGCTAAGTATTATCATAAAATGTAGTTTACAGCATTTACAGTTGATCCAAATATTTTAAAATTACCTTAATAACCTCGCCTTAAGTATTCTAAACCTTGTGTGTCAACATATACAATACACATATACATTTTAGAATCAATACCTTACTCAGACACAGTGGTTAGTGGGTAATTAAAATAAAAGCAATAAAAATCATACAACTGCCTTACCTCTCGCACGGCATTTCGCCCATATTCTTGGCGAGCGCCAAACGTTTGGCTTCCTCTTTCTTGCGACGATCTTCGGCTGCCGCCTTCATGGGGTCGTACGTGGAGCGTCGCTTCCACATGGCCATTTCTGCCTCCTTTTGTTTGGTCACTGAAAAAAAAGGCATGCATTAAAAATGTAATTAACCGCCGAAACAATTACATGCCGCACACGTTTCAAGCGAAACGCGTTTTGAATGCAAATGCAATGAGCGGCGTTGTGGCACTCACCCGACTGGTCTCTACGCACCGCTGATGAGGCCCGACCGCTCATTCCACCGCCACCACCACCGCCAAGCGTAGTGCCGCTTGTGGTCATGCACGATGCCACCGAGCGTACACTGCGATTGCTGGTGCGTGTCGGATCCGCACGACTCAGCCCCATCGATGAGCTACTCGGACTGCGTTTCATCATGTCGCCGCTCAATGCTGACGTTTTCAGTGTGCTTTTGGAATCGTTCTTGCGTAGAAAATTATTGCCCTGCGCCGGCTTGTACTTCGATATGTCCAAATACTTCGGTTGCACCCGTTGATTTGTCAGCTTTGTTGTAGATGGCACAGCGGCGGCAGTTTGTAGTAATTGCTTCTTTGCCGAGGCCAGCGAGTTGGGTACCTGTGATGCCAAACGACTGAGACTGGTGTCACGCGGCACTGACTGTCGCGTCGTTGTGGCGCCGCTGGAACGTGGCGCACTGCGTATGCCGCGCCGTGGTAATTCGGGCGTGTTCGGGCATGCCATAACGCCACAAGAGCCGACAGCTTGCTGTTGTTGTAATCTCGTTACAGGCGCAGAAGATGGCTTGCCCGTACCGGAACCGCCGCTTACGCGTTGCTTGCTACGTTCGATACGCATCAGTAGCGCTTTATTCAAACGCGTATTCGATAGCGGCACTGCAGCCGTGTTATCCACTTCCGCTTGCACATCATCATCGTGTTGGTGGTAATAGTGGTCATTGTCGTCTTCCTCCTCTTCCTCGACTTCCTCAGCACCACTTGAATAATACTCTTCGCCCATGTCATCCTCATCATTTATATAATATTGGAAATTTTCGTCGTAATCACCGATGGCATGCCGGAAATTATTGCTGCTCGCCGATTTTTTGATAATGCTAGCATTTTTGTTCGCACGCGTCGCCGCGGACTGCCCATCACCGCCGCCAACCAGCGAATAATTGTGTCGCGCAGCCGGTGGTGTGTAAATGTTGGAGAATTGTGGACGCGCCGCACGTTGAGTTGTCGCTATTTTCGCCGAGAATGAACTGGAACGACGTAATGGCGACTCCTGACCGCTTTGCACAGCCTGCGCTTGCGCTTGTGCATTTGCCGCTGCTACTGCCGCGCGACGTGCTGGCGAATTGCTGATGTTGCCATCGAAGGAGTTCTTGCGCGCACGCATTTGCCGCGCCAAGTATTCACCGCTGGTGAGCAACTTCAATTGCTGCTCATTGAAGCTGCTCGTCATCAGCTGCAAATGCTGTGCATTGCGGCTGTAGGGATCATTCGTAGCGACGCGCCGATGCAACGGTGAGTGATGGTAAGCGCTGCCGCTGGCCGCAGATGTGGGCGAGCCCAAGCCGTGCTGTGGACTGCCGCAGTCGTCTGGCGGCGAGTACAACGCCGAGGAATGAGCATGCGAGCGTGCCGAGTGCGCACGTGGCGACGCTGAAGAATGTGTAGTTGGCGGCGATTTTAGTGAATTCTTACGAGAAAGCGACTGCTGTAAATTGCTAATAGCAGCCGCTGTCTTCTGCAAATAAATATCCGCCTCTTCGTCGCCAACACCACCCTGTAACAACACATTCTGCAGTGGCGCACGCGTACGACTTGCACTGCGCGCACGACCAATTGAATGCAGCGGTGAGGGTATTTTCGAAGGACTCTTTGGAGGCTTGCAAATGCCCTCGGCCGGCTGTCCACCGCTGCTGTACGCGCCGCTCGACAACGTTGGATCGCTCGAATAGTCACATTCGCCCGACAAGCGATAACGCTCGGCAAGACTGCGATTCAGCTTGGCAGCGCTGATGCACTGTTTGCTATTGTAAATGCTATCGTCGGTGAGCGAATCAGCACCGGCTGCTGTATCGGAAGCGCACGTGTAGCTGCGCGTCATCAACGCTGTCTGCGACGCATCTGTGTGAATGCGAGTTTTTGACGTGTCTGAAGCGAGGCTGCGTGCCCGCGCATTGCGTGCCCACTCCTGTATCCAATCGTTTTTTGTTTGTGCCGTCTTCAACACCGCTGCATCGGATAGTTGCTGGTGTGTAGGTGTATCCGGTGGTGATTCTATATAACTGCGTGTCGCCGCGAATTTCGCTTGTGTATTATCCTTTTGATTGGTGAACAAGTTCAAACGATATTCAGCTTTTTGATGATCAGTGAAACCACCTCCCGAGTACGCGCTAGCTGTATTCGCCTTCAGTTTCATTTCATTGCTTACATACTCCGAGGAGTCAATTTGTGACGTGGACAAACCAGATTTACGCGTCAAACGCGGACGTGGATCAAGCGCGCTTTTTTTAGCGAGCACACCACTGGTTGTCACGCTGGTGAAACAACCCAAATCGCCATCATCCTCCGTAGGCGTTTTCTGTCCGTTATCAGCTTGCGATGGCGCGGATTTTGTTGCCGAGGCATTGCGCAGCACGCGAGACTTTATCTTCTCCAAATATGCGCCCGCCGACTCATGCGAACCCAAAATGAGATCGCGCTCGTTATATGCGTGCGGTGATTGCGGACCCTGTTCTACTTCTGCGTCGTGGTAGTAATTCACCTCGAGCACATTCGAGCGATTGTTCACATGCACTGGGATTTTTGTGTTACACAGCTGCGCATCCACATCAACCCCACTGCTGCTTAGTTGCAAATGCTTCGGACGCTGTTGTGCTTTTAATGCCTGCTGAGCGCTCTTGTCGATGTTCATTAGATCCTTTTGCTCCTCCGTATAATTGTCGCCGTCCAGCGTATAAGTGCCAGTTTCACTGATATTATCCGCCTCTAAGTTGTAGTTCTTTAATTCGGCGAGCGGCGGTTGCGCGCAAAGAAAGTCCACTTTCTGCAAGGCCAATTGCATAGCGGTCGAGCGCGGCGTGAATTGTGTGCGATTCGCTACTAGGTTGGCAGCGCCTTTGGGCAGCTGCAGCGGCGGTGGTTTCTGCTTGCTGACATTTTTGCGCGTGGGCGGTAAGGGCTTCTGTGCAGTGTTCGCGCGTTCGTTGGCGCTGTTTTGACTATTACGCGTCGCTGATGACGTTTGCGCAACGGCATGCTGACCGTGCGCGTGCAACTGTGACTCTTGTGTACTAGAACGCGGTGACCAACTATGTCGCTTGCTGGCGTCGCGTACACGCGATGTGCTGCGATCACGCACACGCAGCTTCACTTTCGGCACATCGCCGCCACCACTATCGTATGAGTTATCAACGGCGCCCGCGCTATTGCGCGCATGACGTGCGTTGGCGCTGCCACTCAGCGGTGTTGCTGACACTGAGCTAGTCATTGTGGTTTCCTTATTGGTGGCAGCATCGCCAGCTTCCAGTTTCGACATGGATGCACCACGTCGGTGACGACTCTGAAAACGCTCCATCATGCTTTTGTAACGCGCTTTAGCTGCTTCAGGATCACAACCGCTGTCATTGAAGTTGTCAATTGTAAAAGCATACGACTGTTTATTTGCTGTTGCTGTTGTGGTAGTATTAGTTGCATTGGAGGCGGATGAATCATCGTCGTGCGGCAACGACTCGCTATTGTCTGCACCGCTGGCAAGCAGCGCCGCCGCATTGATGTCCGACATAGTGGACGGTGTAACGCAACCGCTGTCACTGCCGTTACCATCGACAACGCGCTTACTTTTGCCTAAACCGGCTGTCGAACAGTCGATGCTGTGGTTGTGGCTATGGCCGTGGCTTTCTATGCGTTCGCTTTTGCTCAACATATCTGCGAAAATGTCGGAATTGAGAGAAAAATATACAATTATATTAAGCGTGCATATTACAATTATTAAGTGAAAACGAAAATAAAAACGAAAAAAAAAAGGAAAATTATTGAGATTTGTGCAGTTGAAGTGCTTAGGAGAGACGGTGGTGGGGTGGCGTTAGTGGCAAAGTGAAGCAAATGTAAAAATTTGTTCCGTGCGGTATAGAGATTGCTTTTGATTGCTTTCCAACAACGAATGCGTGCGATTATTGTTGCTTTTGCTATTGCATATTGGACAAATATGGTTGCTGTTGTGGCACAGTGAAGCAATACGCCAACTTACATACGTATTTTCATACTCCACATTCAAGTTAAGGTAGGGAAAAATGTCAGCTCAGGCAACGGTACGTCGTTACAGCATATAATACGTGTATGGGCAGCAGCGTAGCCAGGAAACGGTGTGGAGGTGAGATCACACAATTTTTAAACAGACTAAACACCTATTCGTCCCACAGAAATTTCACACTTGTTTACACAATTTACTTGCTATACGTTGCACAACCATGACGGTATGGCAAGTGAAGGCCAAAGTTCGAACGAAACTCACATTTTACCTGACTTTTCTATTGAACTTCGCTACGCAAGCGCAACACTCCACTGCCAACGTCACGTAGAGCGGCAGAGCAGTAAACGGCAACGGTGAATTTATGGAAGTGTTTTGCGCAGAATTTCTGCGTTTCACTTTGAAATTTCTCTGATTTTACCTTTTTTGCTGTTTACACTATTTTTTCTATTTTGCTAATAATAGCAAACCACGAGCAGATAACAACTTTTCCATAAACACAATTACTGCGTATTTATGTAAATATATACATACATGTATGTATGTAGGAATATATTATATATGGTATAAGTAGTCATGCTGCTAAACAATTTAGCGAAGCCCACGCACTATGGTTTATCTCCAAACAGACAGACACATTTATATAAATATCAACAGTGAAACGTCGGACAAAGAATTGTTACAAATATACATATATATATATATATATATATATATATATATATTTGTACATATAGTATGTGTGTGTAGGTATGTACAGGTCCATATCTCGCTATGTTATGGGCAAGCCACAAAGCCACAATCTTTGTGTTTCATCGGTCAGTGTTTTTCTTGTTGTATTTAGTATATAAACAATTAATTGAAATGCCAAATAGCGGTAATTATTTATACATTTTAATTATGCAGAGTTGTTAAAGAATGTACAGTTACTAAATAAATTACAATAATAAGAACATACCAAAGCTGGAGATATACATACATATATACATACATATATTTACATGCATGAGTGTTTTGTGTTATTGGTTGCTGTTGGGTGCCAAGCATATTGAATTTATTTATTGATTATTTAATTAGTTAAGTATATTTAGATTTGTACTTATGTATACAGAAGTATGTGCATGTTGTTTGTAAATACACATGTTAATACAAAATTTGATATTAAAAAATATTAGAAAAGAAGCTGTTGCACGTCGCAGCTTCGAAAATGGGTATAAATACATAGATATGTACAATATATAAATTAAAAAATATTTTTATTTTCATTTTCATTTTTCAAATTTCATTTTTATTAATTTAAACTATTATTTTATTTTTAAATTTATTTTTAGTTTTTACTTCGAATACTGAATTTAATGTTTGTTAAATTAACCCAATTTTGAATAGTTTTTTATGAATTATAATATATTTTATTTTGTTAACTGTATTTTTTGTATTAACCGTCATTTTTTTATTAACTGCTTTTTTATTATTGTAATTTCTTTAAATTGTAATTTTTTTATTAAATTGTATTTTTTATTATTAAATTGCAATTTTTTTATTAAATTGATATTTTTTATTAAATTGTATTTTTTTTATTAAATTGCAATTTTTTTATTAATTTATAATTTTTTAATTAATTTGTAATTTCTTAATTAAATGGTAATTTTTTTATTATACGTCAGCCAAATTAGTACGACCTTCGCACTGATTTATTTTTTACTGCCTCCATGAAGCAAATTTGTGTAACAAACATTTAGTGAATTATTGTTGAAATAGAAAATCTAAATTTTAGATAAAACTTGAAAAACAACACACATATGTACATATACTCAATATATACATACAAACATACAAAGTACATAACATGACAGCACAACTCCCAATCTGACCAACCTCCCCCCCCCCCCCCCCCACCTTCATCCAGCTCCAATCCCCGTGCGAGAACCACACAGCAACTCCTGGTTCCTCGCACAGTCTGTTCCGTGTGTCAGACCATAATACGCCGGAATGTCACATCAGTCAAGTGCAATTCTTGTACTGGCTGGTGTCACTTTCTGTCGTGTTCTGGCCTGCGCACCACACGAGAGTGGAGTGCGTTGTATGTTGCCCCATGCTGTGGGAGTCTGCCCCCGCAATCACAAACAGTGGCGTCGCCAACCAACACCATAGTGCGACAACCGCCCATGCGGATAGCACAGCTGCAACAACCACCACCTACACGCACCCCACTCACCCCTAGGATCACGACTGGACACCCGCGACAAACGCGACTCTTACAATTCAACTGCAACGGACTCCAGAGCAAGATCGAGGAGATAGTTGCATTTATGAGCCGGGAGCGCGTAACGATAGCTGCGGTCCAAGAAACCAAGTTAAACAGCCGCTCAGATCTTCTGAGTTGTGCAGGTTTCAACGTTTTACGTAAGGATCGCGAGCGAGATAATGGTGGAGGCCTAGCCTTCATATTGCACAACACCGTGCAATATCGTCTAATCGATGTTGACATCGACCGCAGGGACACTACCCTAGAATGTCAGGGAATAGCTGTCCGGTCAGGCGATGTCGAGCTCGAAATATTTAATATATACATCCCCCCAGTTACATGTTGCCCAACAGGATATCACCCGAATATAGATGCGCTACTTCGTGGTGAAAACCGTCTGGTGCTAGGCGACTTTAACGCGCATCACGATCTTTGGCATTCCTGCCTGTCAAACGATCGTAGGGGGATGGAGCTGGCGGAACAGATAGACGATTCGACATTCTGCACAATGAATGACGAAGCCCCCACCAGAATTATGGGCACCTGTAATAGCTCGCCAGATATTACCATCGCTAGCGGTGGTCTGATAAATAGTATAACCTGGCGACCTATGCTAACTCTTGCATCAGACCATCTGCCCATAATTATCTCGATCGAGAAACCTCCTGACTTTATTTCTGTGGATAACCGCACCTATGTTAACTTTAACAAAGCTAACTGGGTCGGCTTCACAGAATTTACTGAGAGCACCTTCAACGCACTATCCATTCCTACGGACGTCATCGTTGGCGAGCGTCAATTCCGCAAGGTGATCGCTGCTGCTACAGCTCGCTTCATACCGGCTGGAAGAATAGCGGAACTCCGCCCCAATTTCCCAGCCGAAGCAGCTGTATTAGCAAATGAGCGCGACACCTTACGCCATGCCGATCCCTGTGATCCCCGAATAAGGGATCTCAATTTGGAGATTCGGCACATGGTAAACCATCATAAGCGGACAAAATGGATAGAGCACCTGAAGTCCTGCAACCTCTCCACCGGTGTGAGTAAGCTTTGGACTACTGTCAAGGCCCTGTCAAATCCGAGGAAACATGACGATCGGGTTGAAATCCAATTCGATGGCCATGCCTCCTCGGACCCGAAGAAGTGCGCGAGCTACTTTAGCCGGCAGTTTATACTGCACCCTTCGACCGACAAGGCCAAACGATGTGTTACCCGACGGTTGCGCAAAATGCCAAAAGACTGCGCACCACTTACTTTCACCGATGAGGAGGTTCAGAATGTCATCAAAAAGGCGAAATCATCCAAATCCATCGGCCCTGACGGAATAAACATGCTGATGTTAAAACATCTAGGCCCAACGGGAGTAAACTACCTCACCAAGGTCCTCAACCTGTCGATATCCACTCTTCAAATACCCGATGTGTGGAAAGTCGGAAGAGTGGTCCCACTACTGAAACCTGGGAAACCCGCCAACAAAGGGGAGTCTTATCGCCCGATAACTCTCCTTTCCCCAGTAGTGAAGACACTTGAGGCCTTGTTACTCCCGTCATTCACCCACCACCTGAGCCTAGCAGACCATCAGCATGGTTTCCGTAAAGTGCACAGTACCACCACAGCACTTAGCGTCATAAACGCCCAGATAGTTCATGGCCTGAACCAGAAGCCACCCTGCGAGAGGACGATCCTCGTAGCGTTGGACTTGTCAAAAGCTTTTGACACAGTCAATCACGCAACGCTACTTGAGGACCTGGAACAATCAACGCTCCCTCCAGGGTTGAAGCGGTGGACCATGAACTACCTGAGCGGTCGACACTCATCCGTACTATTTCGAGGTCAAAACTCCAAACTCAGAAAAATTAAACAGGGGGTTCCGCAGGGCGGTGTCCTCTCCCCGCTACTGTTTAATTTCTACATTTCGAAACTCCCCCAGCCACCAGCGGGAATTTCAATGACCTCGTACGCAGATGACTGTACGATATTGACGTCGGGCAATGGAATCGATGGCATGTGTTCAAAAGTAAACGGCTACCTCTCCGATCTTTCTCGCTTCTTTTCTGCAAGGAACTTAACACTCTCCCCCACTAAATCCACAGCGACCATCTTCACCAATTGGACGAAGGAGTACAGACTGGACCTGAACATTTCAGTCGATGGCACAAAAATTCCGACAGTAAATAACCCTAAAATTTTAGGCGTCACTTTGGACAGTCTGTGCTCCTTCACTCCTCACACGACCGCGATAACTGCCAAAGTACAGAGCCGCAACAAAATCCTCAAGTCGCTTGCCGGCAGCTCATGGGGAAAGGACAAAGAAACGTTGTTGGCAACATACAAGGCAATCGGCCGGCCGGTCCTCAATTATGCAGCCGCAATATGGTCGCCTGGATGTAGTGACACGCAGAATAAGAAGCTCCAGACTTGTCAGAACACTGCACTCCGGACTATCACGGGGTGCCTCTTGATGTCCCCAATCGAACACCTACACAGTGAGGCCCGTATGCTTCCGGTTAAGGAACATAATGAGCTCCTCTCCAAGCAGTTTCTGCTGGGATGTTTTCGCAGAAACCACCCCTGCAGACGCCTGCTTGCAGCGCAGCAGCCTCCTAGGAACATCAAGAGGTCCTTCCTTGACTACGTCGACGACATCAGACAGCACGTCGACCAGACTTCGGACGCAACTAACTTCAGACAAGCACTGACCGCCATTCACAGTGGAGCCATTAACACCTTCACCGACTCCCTTTCAGTGAATGGCGTAATACGAGTCAAACCACCACCCATTGCAGACACAGAGCTCGAGTTGCCTCGCGAATCTAGAGTGACCCTCGCGCAACTTCGTTCTGGATACTGTAGCAGGTTAAACTCCTACCTATCCAGAATAGACCCCGACATACTAAACACATGTCCTGCATGCAATGAGTCTCCGCATGACACTAACCACCTCTTTGCATGCCCTACAAACCCCACTCATCTAACACCCCTTTCCCTATGGTCCGACCCCGTCGAAACAGCTCGTTTCCTGGGCCTTCCGTTAGATGACCTCGACGACAACGAATCTAGAATTTATCACCCAAACGGGGATTAGATAATCGTTATAACAACAACAACAACAACAACAAAGTACATATAAAAAAACTACAAAAATAAAAGGTTCGAAAAAATGTGCAAAATTTTTACAACCAAATGCTTAAATACATACATACATTGAAAAAATAAAATAGAAAATATTTTATATTTTAATAAATCGAACGTGGGTAGGAATATGAATTGTTAAAAATATGAAATTCATATGCAGATGAGCACACACAGGTTGTCGCTAACCAAATATAGTTAAATATGTTCTTTAAATACTTCAAATGAATTTTTTGTTATTGTATTGTAGTATATTTTTTTTTTAATTTAAACACAGTGACAACATGAGTCATGTGTTAGGGTGCGACAGGCCGCAACCAGAAATGGGCTTCGAAAAATTGCGTCAAGTTTCGTTGTAGCAGATAAACAGCGACAGATATACAGATTAGCTCAGCTGAATTACAAATGTGACCGAAAAGCGCTATATAGCTGCTCAATTGGTGATTCATGTAGTAAGCACTTAGCGCACTGTCAGCTAAGCACAACGCAATGGAGTACTTACGTACATGTGTATGTGTGTGTATAGGTGTATGGAAATTGCCATACATTGGAGTAGAGGTTAGTAAACAGAAGTTATAAAAGTAAACAAACACCGTTTGTATGGAGAAATTACAGTCAATAAGACCGCTTCTTCGCAGGTTTGCTACGCGCATATGCAAAATATAGCATTTTTATGATTATTATAAACACACATTTTGAAATTACTACAGGTAATGGGTATACAGCGCTAGAATTTTAAACTAATTGAGGTATATCGGGCAGCCATGCAGAGCTGAGGGAATAATATTTTTGCACAAAATTCGAGCGAAAAGTGGGCTAATCAAGCGCTTACAAAATACGAGAAGCATACACATTTTAAAACGCGCACAACTACATACATACATACATACAAAAATACACCTGTACGTTTATCGAAATTAGCAATAAAATGCAAAATGGAAATAGTTTTATTAAAATAAAACTGAATGACTGAAGAGTCAACAAACCGAATTAGGTAATACGCGTATTTGAATATGTGTGTGTGTGTGTGTGCTGTCCAAAGCGACAAGTGCGACGTGAGCGCAATTTGAATGACAATTAACATTTCCAGCATAGCCAATGCAGTCAACAGCGGGAACAACAGTCTCCGCAAAAGGCATAAGCCACCACAAAAACGCAACAGCAATGAAGTTAACAATGAGCGTAATATTTTAGTGTTGAAAATGCATTGAAATAAAAGCAAAATATATGTATGTACATTCACAAATATGTGCATGTATGACCGTAAAACGTTAATAAAAAGCAGTACCATAAGATGAAACTGCTTGGCGTGAATGATGTGCAATTGCGGCTGCTCGGTTTGAAACAACTGATATACGAAATATTTCGCAAATACACACGTACATATATACATTCACAGTGATCCAAATCGATAGCTAATAACAGTGGATTTTTTTAAACACTTTTCTAAGCTGTTGTGCAGTGTATTGACACTTTTGTTATTGTATGGAAATTTTTTTATTTGTGGAGGATTTTTTCTAATTGGAACTATGAATGAACATATACAACTTTTTGCTAGATCTTCTTTTTGTAATGATCGGGATTACTAGTTGTTATTAGGGTTTTGTAGCAGCTTATGCATAACTCAGAAGTTTGAGATGACAGGGCTTTAATTAAATCCGGTTTTGCTCAGGTTGAACATGATTCACCGTCGAAAAGTAGCAATGAGCCATCAAGTGCTAGCCGTACATCGATGAAATTTATATAAAACAGTTTTTTGTCGAGTTTATCTGTATGCCTAAGAGTTCAAATGTAGACGCGCCTTTCGACCCACTGTCACTAACTCACTAACTGCTTACTATTGCCGATCGCTAAAGCTTTTGTTCAAGTTTTTTTTTTTTTTGACTATTTTTTCACTCACCTTTTTCATTGCAAAGCGGTTTGCCAAAACAAAATTTTGCATTTGAGTCATCAACCGCCACAGCTAGCCCAACTCCATAACCAGCACCAACAATATCTCTATCGAAAGCGTCAGCATTAGTTGCCGATGCTTGTGAATTAACTAGATAGTGCGAGGATGAGCGGTTTTTTAACTGTTGCAGCTGCGCTTGCTGCTCAATGACATCATCGATCTTCTTCAAATTTTCCGGTGTGGTATCGGTCTTCTCATGCCCGTCCGAAAACGAATCACATTCATAGTCTGTGCAACAATTGCTTGTTGGTGTATCTAACAATTGTTGATCTTGCAACAGCTGTTGTTGTTGTTGCAGCGTTGTTTCGCCTAATTTCCGCAGTACATCACAATCGTACGTTGACGGTGTTGTTGGGCTTTCATAAGGCGAACGGTCGATAGTTGCGTGAAAGTTGCGCATGCCGTCAACATTCTCCACACCTGCCATTGTATCTGTAGCGAGAGCGTTTGACGCTAACGTTGCCGTAGCGTTAGCCACATTTGTATTATCCATTGAGCTTGTTGTTGCTGTTGCTGTGTTGTTAGAATCATTGGCGGTTGCGTATGATGTCATTATATTTGCTTAAATATTCACTGACAGGCAACCAGAACACGCAGGGAATTTGGTTGTCTTGTTTTTTTTTTTATTTATTTTTTGGTTTTTTTTTGTTATGCTTTTTGGCAAGTTGAGAGAAAATGTACAGGTACCTATCTCGAACTCTTACCTCGTGTGGCAAAGTATTAAAATGTGTTCACGCTTACTAAAAAGTTGTACAATAAATTAATTAATCAACTAGGAGTGTGACGCTGTGTCCGCTTTGCTGCGCTTTCCCGTTCTATTATGCCTATTTATACGTGCTCTCTCCTTACTTTTCCTGCCGCTTTGACTATTTTACTTCTTTCGTTTTCGGTCTCTGCTACTTTGTGCGTTCGTTCTTATCACTAGTAGTTACATTAGCAACAAACTGAAAATTTGTTTGCCTTTAGGATGCAAGCGTGAGTGTGTGTCTATATGGGGGATAGGTGGACGTGGATCTTTATGACGCTGTGTGCCGAGTGTTGGCGATTTCGTAGTTGTACGCTCGCTTATGAATTTTTACGTGCGATTGTATGTGCAGGTGCCGTGGGTGTTACCTCTTCATGTATTGTATTTTTCGCTTTTATATATGATAAATTTCTGTTCCTGTTGGTGCTGTTGTTGTCGGCGTTTTCGCAAAGTTCGTTAGCTTTTTCGCTGCGACAGCGAAAATATTTGTCATCAGACGTGTTTGTTTTGCATTGAATTTGATTTTAAACTTCAAAAGCGACACGTCTGACATCGGCCGCTTTCAACTTGCTTGTTGCCACATTATTGCCAAATTCTTTTACTAAGTTTGACAGCTTGATTGGTGTAACAGCCAGAAGAACTTAACATATGAAACATAGAATGATTGACGTGGAGTATTCTAAGGTGGTGGCTGGGCGTTTATTTGGTGCTATCCGGTTTGGTTAGTTGGTCAGTTGGTTGATTAACCACGAATCGGCAACTGTAAAAGAAATAAAGCAAAATTAATATATGCGGACAAAATAATAAATAAAACAACAACACTAAAAGTTACAAGGCAGCGGATATGTGTGTTTTCTTATTTATTGTACGAGTTTCGTGTGTGCCAAATTTTCTACATACACTTGTATGGTTGCATGTGCGTACACATGTACATATGTATGTATGTATGTAGAAGCATACTGTAGTTTCCTATTTTAGACATACTTTTTACACAAAACTCTTCTCAAAACTTTTTTGCGTTCGATGAAATAAGAAAATCGAATTTGAATTGAAAATTTTCAAGGTTTTCGGAGCTCTTGTAAGAAAATTTTGTGCTTTCGATTTTATTCAAGTACCTTTTCACTTGAATGACTCGAATATATTTTTGTTTTGTGTTTTCAAGCAAAGTGCGTCAATGGCATTGAAAAACTAAATAGGATACATTAAAAAAAAAAAGAAGTCCCTTACAGCTAAAACACTTAAACGTTAGTATCAGCTGTGTCAAAAGCGCGTCCACTTTGTTCGTGCACATGTAGAAACGTTCAACGACCAAGGGCGTCAATTCACTGCCTCCGTCTATTTGTGTTACACAAAAAGACAACAACACACACAAACAGATAGCGACAGCATAAAATTTCGAAACTTCTTCATTGGACTGCTAAGGTTATAGCCACCTTTTATTTTCACCTTTTTTGGTTTTTTATTTGATTTCTTGCATCTCCGTGTTATTTGAAGTTCATTCAATTTATCACACTAATGAACAGTATTCTAAGCGCTTTATTCTCTCTATTGTTTCTTAATGCCGTGTTATTTGCATTTCTAGTTTCTCATTATTCTTAGATTTAGAATTAAGTTAATAGTTAACGGCAAAATGCCACTGTCCGCACTCTAGACTTTTATGATGTCCAACCGTCTCTATTAGCAAAAACACTGAATCCAATCGGTATATACTACCTACAAACTAGTGGTCATAGCCGCTTGAATTGTTTTGGCCAAGTGAATGCCAATATGACACTGAGTAAATGATTCGAAGAGAGCGCAATAGTGATGTACAGAAAAAGTTTAAAGTAATCGCATAAGTTTATCATTTTCATTTTGAGTACTTAGCAAAACCAACGATTCAGCATAAAGTCGAAGACATGATGCATGTATAAATTGCCAATAATATGCTATTATGAAAATACTGCTGCTATATTGGCTTTTTTCAATAATTTTACCAATTTTTTACATTCAAAATCGAAATTAAGCCAAAAGTAGTCACCACTGTTAACGAATACTAAAGACTTCTCCAACACCAATTTGAGTATCATATATTTACTCTCGCGAACTCACTTCTCTTTGAAACACAAATTCCAATCAGAGTGTACAAGTCCAACCAATTTACCGTCATCTACAGCTAATTACCAAATTGTCAATTACATATGGTACGTTGTGCTTGTGCCAACTAATGAATGGATTGTAATGGCAAATTGTCACTGCGTTTACTACTTTCAACTTTGATTGCACATAATGAAACATTTTTACAACCACTCTTTGTTAGTTGTGAAGCACTTTACATGGCAAAATATCATTGTACATTTGAAAAAACAGGTGGGTAGGAATTTTCAAAGGCATATTCCGCTGCAGGTGCATTTTACACATCAGTGAACACCTCATATGGAAGCCAATTTGCGGTCACACCCTGACGAACAGCAAGACCAATTACGCTCTCCTATTAGAACTTTAAGAGCATATCATTCACTATACAAAGCGCGAATATGTGTTTAGCTTTGTATATCTTTTTCTTTTCTAAAATGTATGAATATGCACAAAATTGTAAAATCACATTTGTTTCAACTGCGAAATTGTTACGCCGTTAAATGGTCATTTATGTAGTTATTTCTTTGTACAGAACTTATTTTCGTTCACTCTAACAACAAAACAACGCACAATCTGCACTCGTGTGCTCACTCGGCGCTATGCCTCACGGCGGGCTCTGTATTGGCATTTTCTTTTCATTTTTTTTTTTTTTTTTATATAAATTTACAATGTGTTTCTTTTAATTCACTGCATATTTGAGTTGCATTTATTGATACACGAATTGTTGTGTAAATTGTTTACTTATTGATGCAAATTTTTTGCAGTTAATTCGTGATTATTTACACCAAAAACATACCGTGAGGAAAAGCAATGTTATCTACCGTTGTCCACACAAAAACTTCCAATTAGACTATTCTGACATATCAAAGAGAGTGAATGTGTCAAACGAGCCCATAGAGCACAGAGTTGCATGCGACTTTGCGAGTTTAAAAATATTTAAAGACATGTGTTAGGAAGAGTTTCATAGCTGATTTTTACTAATTTCTTCATTTTAAAAAAAAAATTCAAGTTGGTTTGGTGGAAATAGCGTAAACTATACAATTTTATACTGTATTAAATATTTAGGAGACCATGTGCAATAAATCAAACAAATACTTGCCATGTACACAATGAAATAATTTGAATGTTATAGATATTTATATTTAAAATAACTACTTATGTTATTAAAATTTATTATATATTTTAAAGTGCGGTTAAAAAACGAATCGTTAAATATTTGCATAGTAATAAATTAATTTGAAATAAAAAATTCAGATGTGACCCCGACGTGATTTGAACACGCAACCTTCTGATCTGGAGTCAGACGCGCTACCGTTGCGCCACGGAGTCTCTTCATATATATTCTCTGATATAGGCCTACATATATGTAGTTTTAACACATTATACTCATACTCTTATTTAATAGTTAAACGTTAAGGTATTTATAATCATATATTATTTCCATGCTTATTGTTTTTATATCTTATCAAACCTAATAATACACAATCCAATTTTTAGATATCTTTCAAGGTCGCAATAATTGTCGTAATATTTATTCTTTGCTTCCTTGTTTGAAAGAGACTTTACTCTTTTTACTATAAAATACTGTAAAATAAACTAAATAAAAAACAATGATTTATGAAGTTTCAAACTTAAGACTGTGGCTCTACAAAAACTGAATGCTGACCAACGAAATTTATACTTATACTTTTTTATTGTTGTAATTTACTGTAAAGTATATGAAACGGTATTTATGATAACCTCTAAAAGGCACAGAATAACTTATTTTTTAGTTACGTTTTTAGTTATGTTTTTAGTAAAACCTGAGAACTTGTAACAATTATTGTATGTTCTCTGATAAAACTAAATTTGTTGTAAACATTGTGTTATTAGCGCCATCCGACGGCGCGTAGTAAAGATAATTTTTGTTTAACAGTTTGAAGGCTTTGTAGGTAGTCAAAGCGATAAAGAGCGTACGTTCTCTACTTAATCTCGTCATGGTCAAAATCAGCTGTTAAATGTAGTCGTACCCGCTGATTGTTATTTAATTCGTACGCATATATTTTGGAAAATTTTGCACGCAGAATAACGCACATAAACTAATAAATAGTTCATGGCAAAATGCTACGACAATGTGTGCCTAAATCACCAGTAAGAGTGGTAAGTAAAGTAAAACATTTAAATTAGTTGACAATTTTATTTTATTTATTTCATCATACACAGCACACTAGCGCTCGCGGTATTCTTAGGGGTGCTGCAACAAATGCACCTGCCACAGCAGCAAAGGAAAAACTCGAAGAAATACGTGGACGTCTGGAGAAGGGACCGAATTTTCAAGATTTCGTGCAAAATCCGGAGTATACGCGCGAGGAATGGACTGCCTACGAGGGAAAATTGCGTCGAGAGAAAGGTGAAAATGAAAGATTACGTCTACCACCTTGGTTGAAAACTACCATCCCCATGGGTAAAAATTTTGCCAAGATCAAGACACAGTTGCGTGAGTTGAAGCTTGCCACAGTGTGTGAAGAAGCGCGGTGTCCGAATATCGGCGAATGTTGGGGTGGTGGAGAGCATGGCACACAGACAGCAACTATTATGGTATGTCAAAGCACAGATAGTGTACATATCGTGAATATTTAAAAATAACTTAGAATTATTTTGAATTTTTTTTATAACATGTCAATAGTACTATGTTGACCTCTACTGATAACTTGTCAAATATTTTTTATGGTTGTGTATGTTAATACTATTGGCATACATATCTACATATATGTATAAAATATTCAAATATTCTTATCTAATTGTGACAGCTGATGGGTGACACATGTACGCGTGGTTGTCGTTTCTGCTCTGTTAAAACTGCCCGTAAGCCACCACCATTGGATTCCGCTGAGCCAGTAAATACAGCTAAAGCAATTGCCTCCTGGGGCTTAGATTACATTGTGCTCACATCAGTTGATCGAGACGGTATGTTATTGATTTACTTTATACATATATATATTTTGTTTTGATTATTTTAAGAAATATTTATCTTTAGATTTAACCGATGGTGGCTCAAATCACATCGCGGAAACTGTGCGCGAAATCAAAGCACGGTAAGACATTCTCCCATTTTGTTCTAATTTTGTATATTATTTATAAGTTTTGCCTTTTAGCAATCCAAACATTTTCGTCGAATGCTTGGTGCCTGATTTTCGTGGAGATTTGAAATGCGTAGAGACCATAGCTAACAGCGGACTAGATGTATATGCGCACAATATCGAAACTGTCGAGAAGTTAACACCGTTTGTACGTGATCGTCGCGCACATTATCGCCAAACATTGGCAGTGCTACAGCAAGCGAAACGGTTTAACCCGAAACTCATTACAAAGAGCTCTATCATGCTCGGTCTGGGTGAAACAGATGCCGAAATCGAACAAACTATGCGGGATCTGCGTGAAGCCGGTGTGGAATGTCTCACTCTGGGGCAATACATGCAACCCACAAATAGGCATTTAAAAGTTATCGAATATGTAACGCCTGAAAAATTCAAACACTGGGAGCAACGCGGCAATGAATTGGGCTTCTTGTATACCGCCAGTGGACCGCTGGTGCGCAGCTCATACAAAGCAGGCGAATTTTTCATAACAAGCATACTAAAGAATCGTCAAGAGCAAACGCAGCAAGCAGCTGAAGCACAAACCACGCAGCAGAAGTAATTAGTTATGCTTAAAGTGGTTGGAAATAGCTATAAAATCGGCCAAAAATAAAAGTATGCAATTGTTGCAAGCAAGTTGATTATGTTGGATTTATTAACATAAACCAATGGCCTATTCATTAGCTTTTTGAAATTGTGATTGATATTTTGTGTGTGAAAATATTATTATAAAGAATTATTTTTAGCCTGCCCGATATTCTGTTGTTTATATCACTTCAACAATGCGCGTACACAAGTGATATGTAGTAAAATATACGCTTGTTGAGAAGCAAATTTAATTTGTTTTGCTGTTTCTTATTCAGCTAAATATAAACGCTAATTTACTTAATGCACTTTTGAGTATAAAAGCTTGCTTGCATGGTCGCAGCACTTTTATATAATATAAAAATGTACATATATACCACAACACATAATCGCATTAAAGTCAATGAGTGTAATATGTAGGAGCTTGCAACACAAAGCTCAATCTACTGGCATTCATTTCTGCGGCCACCTGTCAACCAGAAAAAGCTGCTGTAGATGTACACTTATGAAGTTCAAGTTCATACAACAACAAATGCAATGGAGTTAACACGAAAGCGATTGCTTTGCAGTTTCATTTCCACGCTGCCGTCGGTGTGGGTAGGCATCCAATGTTGGCGGCGTTGTTGGTGTGGCCGCCAAGTTGGCTTTGTCACCTCAACAAGTGTTCGTTTTTACAACAACAACAAGCAGCAACTCTTAGCGCTGCGCTCACGTCAGCAGAAGTAAACAAAGTTTCGTTTTACATGGTCATTACATGCCCCTGGCCTCCCTCTCATTTAAGTGCTGCTGCCACTGTTAATGGATTTTTCGCGCATGCGCCGCAGCCAAACGCTCTAATCGCATTTTCCTTCGTACGAAATTTACTAAAATTCGACTGACATTTGTGAGTCAATTGTCAGTTGTGAAAATTGCTGCAACAGCTGCAGCCCCGCAATAAAAAGTGTTATATATTTTCGCAAAAAGCTAAAGAAATTGTTAAAAATATAATAGAAAATTTGTCTAAATATTATTTTGAAGTTAAAAGTGGCTGAGACTGTGTAAAACAACACCAAAGAAGCTGAAACGCAATTTACAAGCCTAAAAGTATGCAACGTTTTTGCGACATATGTTAGGTAGTAACAGCGCACTTTTGCATAACCCAAAGGGATAGGAGCTCCGGTGCACACGCACTCAACTTTCAACATTTGCCATTGGTTAAATCAGCGTTTGCAGCGTATGTGCTTCCCAGTCGCTGCTTCTTAGTGTGTTTCAAACAGCTGCTCTCGCCGTCAATATGCCCAGTACACGTCGCATCATTCTCGGTCACGTTATGTCGGGTTTGTGCTCCAAAATGAACCGCACAAAGCCCGTGCCTGCGGATGTCATGGAGACGCCACTAAAGCGTTGCCTCAACACCTTCGACATCACGCTTTTGGGTGAGTACAGCAATCACTAGCAAGGGAGCTGGGGAAAAGGTATAAAGAGTGACTTTATTAATAAGATTCCCATTAAAAAATATTCGCAGTATTTTGTCATTTCCTCGCTGAATCTCGTCGCATTGTCGCATTTATTTATGATTTTACTATTTTCAGGCATTGGGCACATGGTTGGCGCTGGCATTTATGTGCTCACCGGCACGGTGGCGAAGGATATGGCCGGTCCTGGCATAATACTATCCTTCATTTTGGCCAGTTTCGTATCACTTTTAGCCGCGCTCTGCTATGCGGAGTTCGGCACACGCGTTCCCAAAGCAGGCTCCGCCTATGTCTATACCTACATCTCGATTGGTGAGTTCTGGGCCTTTGTTATCGGTTGGAATATTCTATTGGAGCATATGTTGGGTGCAGCTTCGGTGGCGCGTGCCTGGAGCGGGTATGTGGACTCGATGCTGGACGGTTGGATTGGTAATACGACACTCGCCATAACCGGTGAGCTGCATGAGCAATTGTTTGCACGTTATCCCGATATTTTGGCATTTCTGGTGTGTCTGGTTTATGCTGCTGCCTTGGGTATCGGCGTAAAAGCCACAGTCGTTTTCAATAGTTTGTTGACTTCTGTGAATATTGCCGTAATGATTTTGGTTATCGGTGTGGGTTTCTGATATGCGGATACAAAGAATTGGTCAGAGGCGGAGGGTGGTTTTCTGCCTTATGGTGTTGGTGGTGTTATAGCTGGTGCGGCCACATGTTTTTATGCTTTCGTTGGTTTCGACTCCATAGCCACGTCGTCGGAGGAGGCCAAGAACCCGTCAATATCTATTCCTATAGCCACTTTACTTTCGCTCAGCGCCGTTACAGTCGGTTATATTTTGGTCTCCGCAGCGCTCACGCTTATGATACCGATTCGTGAAATCAACCCTGCTGCTTCGTTGCCCGAAGCCTTCGGACAAATGAATCTCTATTGGGCCAAGTATGTGATCTCTATTGGCGCACTTTGCGGCATGACCACCACACTTTTGGGTTCGTTATTTGCGTTGCCTCGTTGCATGTATGCCATGGCCTCGGATGGGTTACTCTTCAGCTGCTTTGGTCGCATCAATACCACCACGCAAGTTCCCGTGCTCAATCTAGTGGTTTCCGGTTTTCTAAGCGCTATACTAGCGCTGCTCTTTGATTTGGAGAAGCTCGTGGAGTTCATGTCGATTGGCACATTACTTGCCTACACCATCGTCTCAGCCAGTGTTATTATACTGCGCTATCGACCGCTGGCCAGCCAAGAGCATGCTATCTACGCGCCCGACACACCGGACGAGGATGATGAGGACAACACCTCACAGTCAAGCATCGATACCGCCTCACCTACAAGTGACTTGATAGAGGGTGCACTCGCTGGACGTCTCAAACCACAATTTCGTTGGCTCGAACCACTACTCGGTCGCTTTGAACCCGGCGCCGCTGTATCTGCTGCGGTGCTACTCTTTTCAGTGCTTAGTTTTGCGATTTGCTTCCAACTCGAGGTATCCTGGTCGGAGCTTTATAGGGGCACTTGGTGGGCGCTCTTGCTTTACGGTTTTATGATTTTCATAGCTGGCGCTTGCGTCGCCGTGATTGCGGTACATCATCAGAACACGCGCGGACTCAACTTCAAAGTGCCGCTCGTGCCCTTCGTGCCGGCGCTAAGCATTTTCTGTAATATTGTGCTGATGGTGCATCTGAGCGCGCTCACCTGGCTGCGTTTCTTTATCTGGGTCGCTGTCGGCATGTTGATCTACTTCCTATACGGCATACATCACAGCAAAGAGGGTGAGGTGTGCTCTTCCTATTCCATGTTAATGACCTCAACGGAGGCGGGCAAGTCGCATTGGGGTGCTACGGGTGGCGGTTTCACCATCAGTTTGACTGGCAGTGGAGGCGCTGGTGTCATTAAGCGTACAGTCTTGCAGCGTTTCATTGGTAGAAAAATGGATGATAAGAAACCGATTGTCGAGGAAGAGGATGTAGATGAAGTAGACGAAGAGGGACACACGTAAGCGGTTGGCGTTGGGAAGCAGTGCAAAGCAACAAGTAACTAGTATGATTTTTGATTTACCGTACTATGCGAATTGGGAAGGGTATGGAATTTACTTTAAAACATTTAATGTGGCGCAGAAGTATTTAAGTAAGATTTTGTGATTTTTTTTATTAAAGCATGTTTAGATTTGTTTTTAAATGTGTCAGCAAATTGGTTTTTTTATTTGTTTGTTATGGGAGCGCCAAACCAAACGCGTGACGTATGACTGTTGCTACTTAAACTTTTTCTTTGCTACTTACTCAAGCGTCAGGGAGCGTTCAAATGCCCAGTAGCATGAGTCATGCGTCAAGCTCAATGCAAGCACAAACATGTTTAATTACAATTTCGTTTTTCATATGAAAGTCTCGAAGTGAAAAAGTCAATTCGCAAAATTCTCAAAATTCTCAAAATTCGACCTTATTTGATTATCTTTCAGTCAGCACAGTGCGGTTTTGTGACATAATATTTTATAAATGTATTGAAATGCTTAAGCATAAAACTCTAGCGACCAGCCAGTTAGAGCTTTATGCATTATATGTACATATAAACATACATATGTACATGCATTCGTACACAGTTTATGTTCTACATACAAGTTTATGACTAATTATTACGCTGGATAAGCATTGAAAAAGTATTAAGAATATATTTCGAAATGTTATTTTTTGACTTCTTGCATTTAAAATTACTTAACTCAAAACAAGCATTTAATTAATACTAAAACAAAATATTTCATTTGCAGAGCTAACATACTTACTATGCACGAGATATGTAGATAAAAAAAAATATTTTTTCAAATTGTATTGTTATAATTTAATATATATAATAGATATTTTTCAAATATTTTTTTTTTAATATTAATTTTTCAAATATTTTTTTTTTAAATATAAATTTTTCAAATTTTTTTTTTCTTAGCTTTCATGCATAAATTGTAAAATATAAACTGAGGAAAAAACTACAGATTTTATGAAGCCAAACTAACTTACTATAAACTATACAATAAAATTTTTATTTGAAAAGAAAGTTAATTAGCATTTCATGTCTAGAGAATATGTGTAATACATGCATACAAATATATTTTCTAATAAAACGTTATTATTGCGCATAAGAAAAATATGGATTTACAATAAATTAATACTCTGCGTGGTGAAGAGAAAACTTTGCGTGATTTGTCTACAGTAAAGTACACAACAAGAACGGTAATAACCTAAAGAAATAAGTTAAAAACAATTTCCCAACAAAATAAAAAATTAAAAGCATACTTTGAGGCGTTTCGCCTCGCTCGTTTGTCTTAATGCAAATCACCAAAATATTGTATTTTTCTCTTCATTAAAACGCATAAAAGAGTAAAGTGTAATTAAACAATTAAATAATCAATTAACTCAAACATCTATATATATATATACATACATATTATATATACATATATATTATATATAGAACTATATATATATATATATTTATATATTTAGCACACTTAATTGAAATGTTAATAATATAAACGTACCAAATTACCTGCAAATATATACATACATATTATATGGATAAATGCATCAAATATTTAGCTAAATGTATAATTGTTAGACAGTATTAATTGGTTTCTATGTTTTGTGAAATTCAAGAACAAATGTAAACAGCAGCAATTATTAAATTATAACAATACAGACGCACATACATTTATACATGTATGATATGTTGAAATAAATATGCTGTCAAATGTACCGTTTCATTTTTGTTAAAGTGACCAAGTAGCAGGGCTGTAAAAATATGCTCGTTTTTTCGAATTCAAGACAGGTTCTCAATCTTTTTAAGGGCTCCAAAAAACAAAAACAAAATTATTATCTTATTTAATTGCATAACCTCTTTAGAATATTGACCAAAATTCTCAAGTTGATCGCAGTAATTGTATTGGAGCTACAGCTTTAAAGAGTTGCGCGCTCGAGCTCAGCTATATAGTCACTTAAAACTTTAAATGCATGTTTTTTGAAACAGTGTTTTCAAAGTAGATGTCAAGATCTCGCGCACTACGCAGCCGTTATTAATGAAATTATACACAGGTCTTTGAGATATAGTTTACAAACTCTTGCACGAAGGATTTTCTTTTGTTCAATTACAACTATTTAAAAAATACAAATTTTCACCAAAAGTTGTATTTTTTTGTAAAAACGTCTGCCAAAAGTACAATTTTAACTTTATTCGTTTTTTCTCCATCCAATACCTAGCTAATGGTCTTAGCTAAAACAAGTATTTTTTTCTTTTTACTTATGTTGATCCTGTCAGAAGTTCTGCTGTCAACACGGACCCACCTTTTTTCCGAGGGACAGCCGGAAATGACGTCTCAATGACCGGGTTTTGAATATTTTCCTTTGAAAATTTCACAAAATCTTTGTTAAATATGTATCTGCGGATTGATAAAAAGTTTGAAAAGTATTTTATTTTTTATATGAGAAAAAAATAATTGAAAATAGAGCGTTTTTTGCTGGACGAAACCCATGTATCCCCTTAATTTCGCTGTATTTTGTTTTGTACTCTGAAAAAGTTTGTTGAATCTGTAGAAAGCACTGATCATTTTTGCAGTAAAGCTTGCAAATTAAAACTAGAGAGTGGGATCAGTCAGATCTCGTTAGATTTTCTTAGCTTCAACTGCCTCTTCAGACACTTATGCAGGAACTAGTGACCGACGTGCCGCACTTCCCTACTTACCGTTGATATCAAACGAAATTTATCAAAAGTTATGCCCGTAGTGACAACGTAGAAATCAAAGTTGTGATTGCTCATGTATATTTAATTTTGCACACATCTAACTTTTCAGTTATAATAAGATAAGATCAATACTTAAATTCAACTATTAAAAATAGTCTACTTATTTATAAATAATTTTATTCGACTAGGATTTTGAGTTAGTTAAAGAATATTTCAAATATATTAAAGTTTATTTTTAATTACTACAAAATATTGAGACTGGCAATCCTGCGTTGTAAGTGAGCAAACAGCTGACTCGTTTCTAGGGAAAATATCCAATTTTTGCGGTAAGTGTTAAAACGAAGGTTTCAGGACCATAAAGCTAAGAAAAATTCGAAAATTGTGATAAATATTACAAACCACAATAATTTTTCAACGAAAGATTGGCAAAAGGCTTCGGTTTAACCGAGTAGAAGTTGGTATATAAATTGTTTTGTAGCAAGAGAGTAGTTCGTCATAGCATATTACGATGTGATCAAATTTGAACCGGACTTAAATATGACTCAGAATTGGGTAATCAAACACGTGTAGCGGCAGTGTTGTAGTACACTATTTCGGCTCAATCTGAATAGATATTGTGTTTTAGGGAGACCGAATATTTACGATTGCTCTTATAGAGTAAAGCACACTTATATGTGTAGGTAGGTCTAGACGTTATATGAATGAAATTAATTGAAATATTTTTAAAGAAAATATTTAACTTTTTATAACATATGTAAAACTATCGATAGTACATTCGATTTTTGATTTATTTCACTAGCGTTAGTATGCATCGACATATAATAACTCTTATAGAATTATTTCCATTTCACAATCTGTGACATTTATTATAAATATATTAAATATCTCTTTTATGGCTATCTCTGTGGCACTATCGACAGCTTCGTTGGCTTTTTAACTATAGAAAATATTGATTTTTCCGTATATCGATAATTTTGTTGCGCGTCCACAATTACTATTTGCTTAATTTTATCTAAGGGTCATGAAGGTGAGTATAAAGCGAATCGCTCGAGGTCGGCTTAATGAGACTTTCTAAATTCAAAAAGAAAAGTAGCATAAATATTTTTTTCTTAAAATTAACTGCTTAACAAAAACTCATCAGGAAACACTTCATGGAAAAATGCATTAAAAGAAATAAAAAATTTCCGTTGAAATTGCTATTTTGATAAACAGTTCTTGACAAAAACGTTTAATGAATGAACGTTCATCCCGAAGAAAGAGAGAGCAGTAACTATAGTAGACATACAAGAGAATAACACTCCAATTCTACAAAATGCTTTTTTTATTTATTTACATAGCATTTATTCATGCGTTGAATGAAAAATTCTACGCTACACTTAAGCATTGTCTTCTCATGGCCACCATTAATTTTTATTTGCAAATCTTCACAATGACACTGCGTGTTTTCGCAAAATAAACAAAACTATGTAGATGCAGCTACTAAGTCTCAGCAATAAAAAAATTCGTCCGATCTTTGCACAGTGTTAGATAGTTGTGGTGAAAAACAGTTCGTTTTGCTCGAATAACACAGCAGGATCTTCAAGATCAGGTTATTGCAATGATTTCTACAGAAATTCGCACAGTTTATGCAAAAACTTGAACAAAACGTGGGGTAGGCTAAGATTTGCATGGCGAACGGGTACAGTGACTGCAAAAAGTGTATAGCCATTATGTGGAGTGGAACTCTATAGCATTTTCCAACAAATGACAGCAAAACAGCTGCGTTCTTATTGCACAGATGTTAGAATTTTTCTTAGAAACACCACAACAACAAAGTTTTAGCATAGAAAATTTCTATGTATATTTGAGGAATACGCCTGGCGTGACAAGGTCACGGTCACCCGATATCCTACAGGCAACTATATTGACATATTGCCTCGCTGCCAAGTTGTTATGCACAAATTATTTAGTCGGTTATTTGATTGTTGTAGTTAGTCGTTTGTTTGCTGCTCGGTTGGTTATAACACGCTTACCTTTAAGTGACTACGACTCTATATGTAAGTATAGAAATGTGCTCGTAAGTGACAGAAACACGCACTTCAATCATGCACTCTTGCCGTTTGCGCACCGCAACCTACGCAAGGGACATCAGCAGGAAGCAGGTGGTTCCTGTTGCTTGGCGCACAGCCATAATCAAAGAATCTCTACTCAAATGAGAATGAACAAAGGAAAAAATAACTGAATAGTAAAAAAAAACAAAGTACTAGAGCAAAGCAATACACACATACACGAACACCCACTTCTTGTCTATCCTTGAAAGGTAAAATGAAAATCAAATTGAAATCTAATTTTATAGCAGCAACCGGTGTTGTCTTCTACTTGTAAGACGGCTCGCCGCTGCCGCCCTGCTTGACTGCTTGACACAACGCGCCACGGCGCACACTGCGTTCGTGTCAAAGGACCGCAAGAACAGTGGCAGCTGCTTGGCAAGATTCATAGTATACAACTGCAATAACTAAAGCTGAAAATAAGACTGTAATCGTTTAGGATATGGCAAGTAAATAAAGGATATTACTGTGCGGCCAGTGTATAGGTCAAGTGAAAATAAAAGCGGCAAATACTTGGAATCAACATTTGCTTTTGAGCGACATGGCAAGGTGTTTAATGATTTGTTTATTGACTTGAGGATTAAATAGCAATCACGTTATGGGCGTTTAGAGGCGTTTACTGCTGATTTTGGTCGAATGCTTTGTATGTACACATAATATCTTGGTTTTGCACTTATCAACGTCAGACAGTTTTATAGCCTCTAAATCAATTTATGGTTGAAAATTAAGCAACAGCGGTGTAGTGTGCTCAGCGGCAAAATTAAAAGCCAATTTGTTGCCATGCTAAATCTAATTTTCAAATTGAAAAATATTTCTCGAAACATTATTTGAGGTTATGTATTGTAGTTTCAGGAACTCAAAACACTGTATCACGAGGCAAGACTAAGAGAGCAGTTTTAAAACTGTAACCAAGTATTATTTAATTTAGGTTTCGTTAGTTTAGCATAGACTTTCAAAGACATTGTAAACTGGTTTTGATTTTCTAAAAGAAAATTTTAAATTTTACGCTTTTGAAATTACATAATTAATTGAGAATATATCGGTACTATTTCTAATGCCAAATAAATCGATCGGATTTCAATAAGCATTAGTTCTCTGTATTATTTTCGAAATAATTTTTTGTTTATATTTCGAAAATTACTCTAACAAATTTTGAGATTTTCATATATATTATATATTACATTTTTTTAACAATTAAAAAAAATCTAAAAGTTTATTAATATTTTAAGTAAAATCAATTAACATCATTATAATTTTGTGCCATGTTTCAATGTATACTTCGAAATCATATTAATTCTTCTAATTTGTCAAAATTTTAATATGGTATTGCTAAATCAAACGAAAATGTACTTAACTCAAAAAGGCTGAACATATACATTTGAATAAATATAGAATGAAAGGAGGTTAGGCCACACTAATGAGAATAACATTGTGCTTGCTTAGGAATGTAAATTTATTTACTCAAACTTAGCGATCAAAAAGTGTTGAATCGAACGCGCTTGAAATCTTATTTATATACATATATGTGAAGTATTCGTCTTTCAATTTTATTTTGAAGTTTCGAACTAAATGAATGGCATAAACTATACGAAAATCAGAAGCACGACATGAGTAAGAATGAGAACAGAAAATCTTTTCGAAGAAAAAGAGTTAAAATATTTGCTTAAACCTTGCGGAAGCTCATATAAAAAATAAAACAAACACAATAGATTAAAATAATAGGCCTTAAGTGGCACTACAGTTAGCCAAATCCACAAGTAAATATTTTTACATTGCGGGTAAATGTGACAAAAGGTTAATATATGAAAAGTGCTGTGCTCAAAAAATAATTTTGCATGACGAGCATATTTTTAGTAATACTGCTTTGAGAGATCTTCGTCGGAGGAGAAATAATATTATATTAAACGGGACCACCAGCAACCAGCTAACAACACTTCAACCAGAAATATGAGGAAGCAATTCGAGTCAGCGTTAAGAGTACTCAAAACTGGCAAGGAATTTGAGAACATTTGAAGTGGTGTAAGCACTAAAAATCTGCATATGGTGTGCAGAGGGAGTTAGTGTAGGAGTAATTGTTGTTGACGACTGCCTGCTGCTAAGCGAGTGCTTGAGTTCGCCTGAACATGAGAAGTGGCACTTGAAGCGCTAACCGAGCGGCTGAATAGCAACAGTGCTGATGGACGATGCTGACGAGAACGAACACGGCTGGCTGCAGTTTGCAACAATTGCCAAAATGGACTTGAGGACAAAAGGCCACAAGAGCAAGCGGAGTACACTTGAGTGGCTCAAGGGCGCCGGATTGTGGCGACAGAAGGCAGGAGTTTGTAGTCGGTGGTGTTTGTGCACTATGTATTTAGGTGTTGTTAAGCGCTAGCTAAGCACGTGTAATCAGGAGGCGGGTATTAGTTTACTCAGAACAGACTAACCCCCGAAATCCGCTTAAAATGAGTAGTAAGTAAAATATATATTTGCTTATTTAATGCTAGTGTTTGTAGGCATATTTAAAGAGGTGACAATGGACGGCGCGTGGCGCAATGGCAGACTTTTTATTTTCATGTCGAGTAAAATGTGAAAAAATATAAACCCAAATTATGAGTTAGTGCAAAGAAGTGCAGGCAGACAACGGAAGGCTGGTTTAGGGTTACCCGATGGCATGTAAATGCTTTGGACACGCGCTTCTCAAAAGTCACAACAGCAAATGTGTTACCGATCAGGTTCCAAAGTTTTTTAATCATACCGGAAAAAAGCAAAAAATATGACGTACAGCAACAATGGACGCGTGGCAGCAAACAAACAACATATGAGTCTGATATCAGATTTAGCTGCACTTAAATTGAAAACTTCGGTTGCAGCGTTCAAAATGTTGCGAATGCAAAAGAGTACAGAAGAGCGTAAAAAACATTTAAATCTACCCAAAAAATAACAAAAACAAAAAGCTATTTAAACAATGTCTGCTAAAAACGCATATAATTTAAAGGTAAAAAATAATGAAAACCCAAATTATATGACAGAAGGAAGCAGCAAAATTGCACAAAAGAGCAGATGCCACTTTGCGCAACAGTCGAGATGCAACAACCAATATACACACACACACACACACAAAAACTTATCTGCGCACAGATGCATCCAGAAGATGCCAAAAGGCACTCCATCCAAACGTTCAACGTCCTTCTGTGTCTTCTGTTGCAAGACATTCATAAATGTTGCGCCCGTTGGCAATTTTTTTTTATAAATTTTGCGTTTTCGGCTGTTGCAAGGCACGTAATTGAGCAGATTACTGGGCAGCAGGCACCTTCTTTCACTCAACTGTTGGCTTGTGTTTGTTGTATATTGAAGGTGCGTCCCTTTTGGCAGGTAAGTTGTTGGTGTACGAGATGTATCGTTGTTGTTGCTCTTGTTTCGGCTACTGTGCAACACAGCATGACACTGCAGTACAGTCGTAGGTCACGATATTAGTACAGTAAATGTTAATGAATGTTCTGGATTAGATATTTTTAGTAAATTAAAAAATTGAAGTAACACAATTTGTTTTTTTTCAAATGATTCAATAATGAAATTAAGTTGAACACAATTTTGAGCAAAAATATTATTAAAAAGAACCAGATTCTTCAAAATTAAGTTTAAATCTACATATACTACAATATTCTTAAAATTGTTAAATAGTTGGCAGTATATGTAGTTTCTACAATACTGAATATATTTTCAATAATATTTGTGATATATGCTCTTATATAATTTATAAAACACAAAAAAAAAGTTAACTTCGGTTGTACCGTAACTATAATATCTTTCACTGAAGCATTTTTTATATCATACAAACTATAAATAGATTTTTATCTTGATTTTGATCGATCAGTGTGTATGGCAGCTACATATATGCTATAGAGGTTCGATCTAAACGATTTGTAGGGAGATTGTACCGTTGCATTGGACAATAATCCGAGCCAAAATCGTGAAGTTATCTTGTCAAATAAAAAAGTGCTTCATATAAAATTTGACTTTGATAGAACAGATTGTAGTAAATTATTATATGCTATAGTTGACCGATATCGGCGATTCAGACAAATGAGTAGCTTCTTGGGGAAAAATGAACGTGTGCAAAATTTCAGATCGATATCTTAAAAACTGAGTGACTAGTTACGTATATACAGACAGACGGAAGGACATTACATATATAAAATATATAATATATATATTATATAAACCCCTTAAATTTGGCCATAAACTAAATACATAATAGAAAAATTTTTTAACATCTGTTCTCAACAGTTTTGCCCGCACTGTATAAAATATAATGTTCCCTAAGTGTATATTTGCAGCTTGCAAGCCCTATAATTCGTCTGCCATTTCAACAGACAGACAGCAATCTAGGGCTGCTGCTTGCTTGTCACTGTCCACAGAAGCATCAAAATATAAATTAAAACAACAACAACAACAACCACTAAAATCGAAGAAGATGATTTCCAAAAGACGGAAAAAGCCGAATAAGATTCAATGTACCCCGAAAACGCAAACAAAACAAGAGCGAGAGCAAAAAAAAGCAAAATGACAAGCAACCTTCCACTACTACTAAAAACAAAACAACACTAACTAAAATAAAATCAAAAAAGTAAAAATACAACAACAATGCTCAATTATTGCATGTTGTTGCAGCAGATGCAATTTTTGAATGAGTTTCGAGCGTTGCTGCTGGTTGTTGTGGTAGTGGTGAATGGTAACGAGAATGGTGTCGATGTTGCCGGTACCTTGTCGCGTCACAATCAAGGTGGATTGCACCTTGATTTAATTTTATTGTTTGCTGCATGCACGTTGTTATTTTGTTTTTGTGTGCTTTTGCTTATTGCAGTTGTTGGGTAGCGCGCATGCGCAACGCGATAATGCAATATACGGTGTTTGTATGGCTCTCTGTTTCGAAATGATATTTTTGATTTTTTTTTGTTTTGTTTATTACTGCAAGGATTGCCGCAGCAAGTCAATGTTGATTGTGAAGGAGCAGTCATGTTGCAACTGCCATTAGAAATGAAAAAAAAACATTTTTTTGGAGCAGACGTTCAACCGGCTAAGATTCGAAAAATCGCCAGGTGCAAGTTGTTTGGTGCTATTTACCTTACCTGGAGCTGCTATTTTTTGGAAAAGAAATAAATAAATTTTGTTCTGATTTTTAACGTTTATTTTTATGAGCCGTAGCATATACACGAAAGACCTAACCTATTTAAAGGTTACTTTGTATAGACAGTACTTGGTAGTTTCACAGTTGGTGAGCAAAAGACTCGTCCTCCATTCAACAAATGTGATTTTTCGCATTAAGTAAAAAGAGCTAACCTATTTAAAGGGTTTGGACCACACTCCTCGGAAACTATAGTATTCTGGAACTCAACAAAATGTGTATAAGAGTTGACAAATTTGACCTATGGATAAGGCTTTTGGGTTCACATAACCGAAACGGGTCTGCATTTTTGTACCGTCAAGTGCTGTCAAGTCGGAAGAATTCCTCAAAATTAGCTAAAACTTCAGTCTAAAACCTAGTTGTTGTCAATTTGAAAAAATCAGCGTTTAAACTTTTCAACATCACATGGTCAAGAATGCTTATGTGCGTTTAGTTTTCTGTCGAGGCAGTTTAGAGTTAAATGCAGTCTAGGTTTTTTCTGGTTAATGATTATTTTAATATATTATGTATCTGCAAGATATTTGCAGCTAATATGGTCGACAAGCTTAAATAAAAAATTAGATTGGGTTACTAACTAAAAGGATCATATTTCCATAGAAGCTCAAATTCCTTAGTGCTGGAGTTCGACAAGCATGAGTTAACTAATTACCAGCGAAACTATCATAAAACCATGCAGCAGTGTCAAAGTCATTAAATCAGCAGGATCTTAAAGATCCTTACAAGCCGTTATTGTTACAAGTACTCGAAGAACTCATGAACAAAGTAAGAAAAACTATAGAACGCCAACGAAAGGGAAACGGCCGTCGTTAAAAAAAATGAATAATATATCCTACATTAACTGACGACCAATAAGCGAAAAAACAACAACAAAAAACAAACATGTGCGCATGTACTCATATAAATACGAAAACACAAAAATATTGTTGTAAAGAAAATAGGCGCAAAACAGAGAACAAATAAAAACGGTTGGAGCAGATGTTCACTCGATTAAGTATGGGCGAAGGTAAAGGAAGATCTTTGAATTGCTATTAAATAAAATAAAACAAAAATCATACATTTAAATGCACGTATACACACACATACACATGTATGTATGGATATGTACGCGCATAAATAAAAAATAGTTGAAACGAAAGGATAAGACGCTGTAGTTCGAGAGTGGGGCCTAACAACTGTACGCACACGCGCAACTGCAGCAAGAGCACATGCGCAACAAATGCAAAGGATACAAGCAACAACGTTGAGTTTGTGCTCCCCGCAACGTCGAGGTACAGTCACACGGCCATGCGGTGCAATGCAACTCGAATGCTATAGCCTCCTAATTGCAGTTGCTTGCAACGCGCATACGTGCAACACGCTGTTGCTGTTGTTTCTACGCTTACGTGCTTGTGTATTCACTCTGCTGTATTATTTTGCTTCGTCTGCTTTGACTTTCTTTTTATTTACTTTTTTCAAACAGGTTTTCGGCGTTGGCGTTGCGCCTGTGCGTCTTCAAGGTAGCAATGAGCGTGCTTGTTGTGTTGTTCTTACTTTTGTGTGTATTTGTTGCGCTCTAGCAGGATCAAGGATACACATTGCGTTGCATGCAGCACGCATCGCCGTTGTTAGTGGTGGTTGCACATCTTCGCTCTACTCTACCGCTTCGCTAACATTTTTTCCTATTGCGCGTTGTACTGATGCGCCTAGTTGTTTTATTGTTTTTGTATTTTTTTTCGTTGAACATCCTGCGACAGATGTGCACGCACAGCATATTCTTGCGGCTGCAGCAGCCGGCAAGCATCACATACACACACACACACATCCGTGCGCATACCAAAAAGCGGGTATCAACTATGATGCCCAGTCGATTGATTGCTCTACATTTTTTTTTTTAAATATTAAAAAAGGTCACCGAAATGCGGCTTGCTTTGGTAAAAAATACTCGAAAAGTGCTTGAAATTCGCCAGCTTGCGATTTGTCCCATTTAAGTGGTACGCTGCCAGCCTTGATAGATAATGCTCGCCCTATTGTCTTGCGCCTGTCGGCAATATTTAAATTTGACATGCTCGCAATTGTCACGACAGTGGCACAGTCCATGCAACGTTAGTAACGATCGATACGATCTGCCATTAAACAAAACAAAGCTATATGTAAGAGCAGAGTATATCGAAGAAATTGCACACCCTTCGAAATCCTGCGACAATATCAATGCTTTCTTCCACCTTGCTTTGTCTACGTCTACAGCTCGTCCCGCACTCGTCCTGTTCGGCTCAGTGGCATTGTTTGTTTTGTTCCGATTATTTGGTGGGTGGTTACGCCACAGCTCGATCTTCTTCTCTTTTCCATTAACATCGCTTGCATTGTTCTGCACACAGTTCTGTAGGTGTTGTTGTAATATGCACTTTCTTGTTGTATTTGTTGTGCTATTGTGTTTACCGTATCCCATTTGGAGCATCACAAATCGCACAATGACTAAATTCGTTTTGTCAACTGCCAATTCGAGCCGTTTTTTTGTCCTTTATTATCCTTATGCTTTCGTCTGAAATTGCCATAAATAACTCGTGTTAACGAACTGTAGAAAGTTTTATTATTTTATTTTCTGTGCTCACCTCGATCTGCCAATTAAGTGTGCAAAACAATAGTTGATCTCTATTGTTTGCCATTTTTTAAGGAATTTGGACGCTGCTGGTGCAGATTTTTCATAACTTCAGCTATGCAGGTGGCCGAAGGTGTTTGGCTGTCTACAGAAGGAATGCTGGTGGAGATACTTAATAAGTGAGATCCTTTAAAAACACGTTTGCAATCCTTCCTATTAAAGGCTCCAATATTTATAATAGAGTACCGTTACATAATAAATAGAGATTCCTCGAAAACTGTTTATCCTACCGAAACGGAGCGATCGATAAACTAATTTTATGCACCAAAGCAGAAAAATATGTCGAAAATTTATAAAAGTTCAATAGCGGTTGCTATGAAGAAGGTACAAATGTTCTATGGCTCACAGAAGATTGTTAAGCCTTAGTAATAACTTAGCTAAAAGTTTCTAAAGAAATTCTGATTATTCTTATGTACAAAAAAAAATTTTGAATCGACAATCTGCAAACATTTCAAGCCGATTTAACAAAAATGTTGACACGAACTTTCTCCAAGCACTCGTCTCTCACTTTGAGAGTTTCTGGATCTGATATGAATTAGTGATATCAGTCTATTTGTATTAAATAAATAATAAATATTCTTTTCGGAATTGCCAGTGTCATTTGACTTAACAGTTTAGTGAGGACTTTGGTAGTTTTTACGCTAAAATAAAATAGTCAGCAATGTTGTTGCTTATTCAATGCGACCTCAAATATAAAAGTCCACGCCGTCGGACGGATTTTCGCCGAGTGTTGCTGCCATGTAAAACACAATACCGACGATTTTCGTCGCAGCTATTGTATAACCGCGCTCAAAAATATCACAATTAATGACGAAACCATACATAAACAATCTTAATATTGCCAACGCAGACATTTTCTTAAATTTTTTTTTCTGAAAATCCCTAAGATTTTTACTGAAAACAAGCTTTCTATGATATAGTGATGCTGTTTTTGCCGCGGTCGGTGATTAAATTAGAAATAGCTCTATCTCAAAAATCGCCATGGTGGCGAAATTCGCCGCCGTCGCGTATTGTGTTCGTCTTCATATACAATCGTGTGTTCTTGTCGCCGGGTACGACGAATATTCGTCGTCACTTGTAATGTGTTTAAGCTAAAATGCATTTCTCTAGGACGTCCTTTTGCACAATCTACAACGAGTCGTTAACATAAAAGGTACAGTACGCTCAGAAAGTATTAAGTCATGGGTCTTTAACCATTATTTGAAACCCAGGATGCATATAGCCTATTGTTCAAGTACATAAGTTCTTAAGTAACTAATAGCTTTTCAAATATATTATAAGCGCATTAAATTCTTAAGCAATCAAAGTCACGTAGGGAAACATTTAATAAATATTAAAACTTAGCTAACACTTGATGACAAGCACCAGTCGAGAAAAAATGCGGAAAACAAAAGTATAAGCGCATAAAATGTTGGGTCATCGAATCCCTGTTGAGAAAAGTGTATCAAATAAAAAGTGAAATGAAAGAAAAACTCAGTGGGAATATGCTTCCTGCCTGACATCAGCCAAAATGAATATCTAATTTGTTTTCTTTTTCACCTTTTTAGTTGATAAATAAATGTATATACTGTGAAGATTACACAGACAAGCCGCGCGCGTAATACAGGATGCTCCAATGTGTCTACAAATAGTGAGCTAGCTATGCGTATATGCATATGGGCTATTTACTAAAAGAGTGACATAACTCAAAAAACTAAAGCTTACAATTAAGTAAACTGTCGGCTATAATTTTAAATTTTTTCATTGCATCAAAATGTCATAATAGCATATCTTGCAAATGGCTTGTTTTATAATTTCATTTATTTGCCTTACTCCAATAGTTTAGCTAAATATTCCGTTTTTATCAACTTTTATAAATTTTGAGTTACGACACGCTTTCCGTACACAAGCGACTTGTCTGCATGTAAATAGGAAAATAGTGTCTACAATATCAATCGTCTCACAAAAATATGATGATGGTAGAAAATTTAATCAATCATTTTTAGAATCAATAGAAGTTTCCTGTTCACGGGAATCAGCGTTGCGCTGGTCACCAGAGGCAATAAGATAAACAAAATATCGTAAAATAAAAGGGTAGTTTGCTATCAAGCAGGCGGCGTAAATTTTCGTGGATTTAACTAAATTCCTTGTAGCCGACACTAAAGGAAGCAGCATGAATATTCATTGATTCAAACAGCGAAATAAAGGAAATACAACTGGATGCCCATAATTTGGTGAGAGAAAAGGAAATGGTATGCATTAGCATGGGGTAAGTGGCTTTTCGATTGTCATCTTAAATAAAGGTAGACCAGCTGATTTTCTCTATGCATGAGTATTTACGATTTCATAATAGTTTCATTGAATATTTCTACACGCCCGTGTGAAAGTGAAATTGTTTCTTTTCATTTTTGGACTCGTCACTGTGATGTGAATAGATACAGCGGCGTCATTTGTGCGATTTTATATAAGAGTATATGTACAAGTATATACGAGCGGCGATTTGAAAAGGATTGTGGCCGCAGGACGCCGCGGCAAATGTGACATTTGTGTAATATTCTCGAATACAATTAACAGCAGCACCTTTCCGCTTACAAAAATCAACTGCCAGTAATCCGAGAGATTGATTAATGTAAATATGTAGATCAAACAATAACTTTCCATATGATTCTAAATCATCAAACACGCTGGACAGCTGCTTTCGTGACTGCCACTATTGACCAAACATTTGCTGCCCCTGCATATTTTTCTATTTATTTATTTTTATCTAATATGTGGATTTTGCTACTGTATTTGCTGTGCCATATTTTTCTTTGCAATATAAATACACATATTGCTTTATTTGTAGTGGCATTAACACGGTTGTGAACAGATTGCTAAAGATTGATTGTTTGACTTGACACTGTGGCAGACAACAAATGAGCGTACAGCAACGCGTGCGCTGATAACACGAATAATCGACAATATGTACTCGAATTTCTTTAACTTGATACCACGCACCATTATTTTTCTCATATCTGAAGAACGAATCTATAAGTACTTGAAATTTTTGTATTATTCAACTTTGCACTAATGATCGTTTATGATCGATAACAGTTAATTTCCGGTTTTAAAATTTAAAAATAGAATTTTTAAAATAAAACTACAGCAGTCAAAATATGGATGCTACATACACTAAGGCTACGAAATCTGCGTGTATAACTGACTACCACTACTTGTGAGTCCAGTCTCTGATAGAAGCAAAATTCATAACAAAATTTTCTTAGTGGCTCTGTTCACCAAACGCCGAACTCAATAAAAAATACAGTGCTTTATATGGTGCTCCGCTATTTATATAATAGTATGAAGGGGTCTTTAAATAAAAACAAGTTTCAGAGCCGCACTGATCACTATCAATGTTTCTAAAAAATTCGAGGTCGATTTTACTAAAAGTGTGTTGGACAGAAGCTAGTTGAAATTATACATTTTGATTAAAATTATAATACTGCTGCTCAATGTATTTAAAAACTACCGAAAACTCATAGACGACAATGGGACGCTTGAAATATTTTTAACGAGCAACAGTTGCTAAAAAGGAGTTGAAAAATTCGATTTTTGCTTGAAAATATCAAATTAAGAATACTTATATCGCTCTTTATTAAAATTAAGATATATTTTTTCATCGCACGAAAGTGATCGGGGATGATCTAACACATGTCTGAAAATACTGTTATTCGCTGAGACTAAGTATAGTGACGCCACGAACTTCGTAAACTGAGCATTCGAAAATTTCACAATATTTATGGACTTGTGCTTTTTGGTGACTTCGAAAAAATTAAGAAAGGCTTGTTATCAGCACTCCACATTTATAAAATAAAACTACTAAAATTTAATGACAACAAGTGACAAATAATGGTCCGCTTGAACTCTAGTTGAACTCAAGTTTTCCCTGTGGAGTGCTTACTCATAAATTTTTACATATGTATGTATGGCATGTATGTATGTTCAAATGTCTTCATATACCACTAAACTCGAAACGAGAGCTAGTAATTTAAAAGAGATATAAAATAAATATATTCTTGAAACTAATTGCAAATGATAAGAAATCGTGTTGAGAAGACTGCTTGCACAAGTGGGGGATGAAATTTACGAAACATTTGACAGCAGGACACATAAATTTCACACACACATTTACACGATAATACGGAAAATTGGGAAAATTTCTAACTTCCAATAATTAAGGAAAATGAGAGTAGGCCGTAAATGAAAAGCAAAAGTTAATTGGCAGTCGATTTACAGGAAGCAGAGCATTAACGGCACAACGCACTATATACGATTTCCCACTAATTGCCAACGGATGCAAAATCTATAAAATTTCATCGCCAGCGCATTTGTGGAAACTGTTGCGATTTCAAATATGTTTAGCATTGCCTACATACATATACCTATACTTACATACATACAATATAATAATGAAACCTCATCAAATGTACTTAAAAGCGCCAGCGCATCCTATGTTGCTCTGTATGTATGTATGTATGGTTACAAGGTGGTGCTATTTGATTTGAAGTCGCGGCTTTTTGTGGTTGATTATGTTGATTATGTTGGTTTAGTGATTTAGTTTTTTCATATTCGATTTTTCACACGCGTGACAGCGCGCCGTCTAAAGTAATTAGGGGCACTAATGCATTATTGTTGTTCTTGGTGTTGCTGTTGCCCATGCTCCTCCTGTCGTCTTGCGTTGTTGCTGGGCACTCATCCATGAAATGAAAATGAAAATCGCAGCCAACTGAGTTCTCATACAGTCATTACCTTCCCATGGGTGACCGCTGAGGCGGTGCTAGCCAATGACCATGGCCGTGTTGTTGGTTTTGTTGGCAGCCAACAAACTGCCACGCGTTCCGTTTCATGGACTTTTAAGTGCAATGGCATGCGGTAAGTTGACTATGCATAGTTGTTGGTGGTTAAATAAATGAGAGTGCATAAGTATACTTGTTTGTATGTTAAGTATGTATGAATGTTTGTATTTTTCACTTATTGATACTGTTAGCTAGTTGCACCTTTTTTTTAATATCAGCGGAAGCTGTTTTGCTGATTTATATCAGTAACCGAACAATACGAGGCTTGCATGCATACATATACATATACTTATCTTCCGCAGATATTATTCAAATTTTCTGAGGGTGTTTTATGTTTATTACGCGTGCAATTGATTATCGATAGTTAAATATGTACATATGTATATGCTCTCATAATTAAAATTTGGTATATTTTTTGTAGCTTTGCTCATTGTGAAGCTGGCAATATGCATGCATACTTATATATATACACATGTGTGTATGTGTATGACATGTTTATCAAAGCATATTTCCTGTGCAGTACCAAGCTTCCGGTAAGTATGACCATTAGAAAGTTGCGCTATTTTAAATTTATTTCCGACAAAAACGAGAATAGTTTTTCAATTTTTGTAGATTGTAATAGTTGCTGTTGTGAAATAAATATTTCTGCATATTATTCGAAAACTTGGTTACATAAAGGTTGTTCATAGCAATAGAACTGAAAATAAATGAGTAAAGAAATATCTATCATTCAAAGGATTAGTCGCAACAGAATTGTTGGAATCCTCAGTTTGATCTTATTCGCAGTTCGCTTAATGATACATATAAATCATTTCAAAAGCAAAAAAAATGGTTGCAAAGTATTGCTCAAAGCGACAATATACAGATGCCAGAAGGATATGCAACTACATGTACCATTTATGTTTTCAATACAAGTAAGAGTAGAAAAATTTAAAAAAATGAAGATAATTGAATATGATGACCAACGACTAGCGATTATTTTAGGTAATTTAATGTTGATACCAGAAAAAGATATAAACTTTGCCTTTTTTTTTGTGAAGGCTGTTATAACTTCGGTGCAACCGAATTTTTCTTGTTTTTAATTTTCAGTGACTAACATACGCCAAGTTCACATCTTCTGCTTTAAAATCACAAAATTAATGCACTCGGTTCAAAAATGCGTCACTGCCATGGCTATTCTCATATCGGACGTAACTGTACGAAATTTCACAGCTACAATTCAACAGCATCTATGAGCAATAACAATCAAAGCAAAACGAATTGGCATAAAAATTAAAAAAAAAACATGCAAAACAACTTTAGACATTTTTCTACTAAAAGAACATAAAAACAACCACTTTATTTCACATTTCGCTTAAATGACGTACAAATAAAGTATGTGCGTATGTGTGTTCAGTGACAGCCTGCATCCTTTGGAATCACCTTATAAACGTATGTACGTGCATACATACTTACATATGTATGTATGTTTGTGAGTGCGTGTTTTTAATTTCGTTGTTCGTAAGCTAGATGCGATGGCATGTGAATGCAAAACCGACGCACAACCCGTTTGGCAAAAACAACAAGGAACACAAGAACAACAAAGATCACAGCAACACCACCATCATCGTCCTGCTGATCATTATTATAGTGATCATTATCGATGGTGTGCTTAAGGAAATACCAATGCAGCGTACGCATACTCTAGGGCCTTTGTTTGCAGAAATGGCTGAAGTTCACTGCCCATTAAATGAATCTGCCATGTGGACGAACGCTTTTCTATAAATACATATGTCTATGTGTGTGTGCACATTGGATATATTCGCCTGTATCTTTAGAAATGTGCAAATAAACAGCCCAAAAGCAGAACACACAAGCAACAATCACATTTCGTACTTTGCACACACGCTACCCTCTTTCTCCCTGCACCGCGGTCCAACGCACGCTTGTACAAGTATGTTACTCAGAAAGGGAATTCCTCAATTCAACATGTCGCCGGCAACATTTCTTCATTCACTCAGTCAGAGCATGCATGTTGTCTTGTTGCCAGGCGTGTTGCTATGCGCTTAAATTTGTATCTTTCAGTTTGAAATTATCGGTCAACTAGCGAACGTTTTTTCTTTCATTTTTTTGTGGCTCTCTTGCTTGGTGAGCAGCGCGCTTCTTGTTATGAAACCGCTCTCGCACCCCCGCTCACTCGTTTTTCTATGAAATTGGATCGCTATGCACGTCCTCATGGTCATGGTCATGCTACTTCCACGTTGCTGTGCTATGGCTGTGTGGCTATCGCGTCTATTTGCAACCATGAGTGCGCGCCGTATTCGGCATAAATCAAAATTCCACCACTATGCGCGCTACACATACACACACAGTTGCAGGGTAGCTGTTGCAGATGAAAGCAGCTAGCAACCGAATCACCACTCAGCAACAATACAGTAAAGTGGAGAACACAATCGCGTTGATCGCCAGCAACATTGCTTAGAATCGCCGGCGACAGCAATCAGCATCAAGTTGTAGGCTGTGATGCGAGGCATGCTAGGAACACATACATTCACATACTTACAAACGCACATTTTCCCTTCGCATAGTCATTTCCATGTCATTGCCGCTTGTTTTGATTATATTGTTTATTTATTTTCTAGTTGTTCGGCTACTTTCAATTGGGTTTTGCTCTATTGCTTTAATTTTCGCCAAATAATGAGATAAAAGTCTACAAGGCGCTGTTACTGTGACAATTTTATCGCTTTGAAAACTACCTTATTTGGTCTGCTGTGGTTTACTGATTATTTCTTTTGTATTCCAGTGGGAATTTGCTTTGTATGTGCGTATGTATTGTACAATATATGTACGATTGATTGTGAGAAAATTTAAGTAGCAGATTTTTTTAAATATTGATTTAAGATCAAAGGCGAAAGGATGCTTGCTGAAGGCACAGAGCGTGGGTACAGTTGCAACAAGTTGTGAATTCATAAGACTCTTTGGTACAGTTCAAATATACTTATTTATGTATGTACGTCTATATGTACAGATGAGATGTTTCAAAGAGCTTAAGAATATCATATTTTAGGCATTAAAAAGCAAATATATTATAGAAATGTTTTTGTCTTATTTTAAATAGATTTTTTTTTTGTATTTTGTAGTATCACTTAATTGTGAAAATTGTTTGATTAAGCTGTTATTGCTGTTGTTGTTTGAAGAGTTAACAACTTTTGCAGGCACCTATTGTATTTCAGAAATATATTCAAAAATTAATAGGCAAGCTCTGACATATCCATTTTATGGTCTGATAGTTGTCCCATTGGTTGAAATTTTGTTTTACGAAAGAAATTGCTGCTATGATATCATCTACATATACTGTTATATTAAGGAGTCTATTATAATGAGAATACAAATTCTTAAGTTACAGAAACCGTTTAAAGAGAACTATGATATCGTATTATATTCGCTTCATGTTTGTAGGTCAATTCCTGTGAGCCTATCCAGTATGCCGCTATCATCAGTCGAAATTTTAATAAAGTCTCTAGATGAGTGCATTGAAGTTATTAAAGACCTTTCAGGCCGAGGGCAAATACAAAATGTGTGGAAAATTGGACAAATTGTTGGCATGTTGTTTCAAAGAAATGTAAGTTTAAGGTGATAATAATTTCTTACAGCAAAAATGTTCTTGTCAAATTTATTCAGTAATTGTCCAGATTTCAGTAAGCCTAACAACGAAATCTTAGTAACATCCCTCTACTGCTAAAGGTTAAAATCGTTTAAGAGTTGACGGACCTTGACTGAATGTAAATTTATGTTCTTTCCCATTATGTAGATCCGATTGTCGTACGAACGAGAAAAACCGATCGGGTAAAGCTTAGAATTTCTTAGAACATATAAATAAATAACATTGGAAAAAAGCAGGTCGGATATATGGTATTAGGTTTTTTTTTGATTTTTCAAAAGATGACAGCTTTGTGTACATTTGTCCGTTTTGTTCGTAAACTTGTTGTCAACGAGATGCAAACTTAATTATACCCCTCTCGTAGAAGGCTGCGTACCTATTGGCAAAAAAACTCGGAGAACCAATTTTCACAGTCCTCTCTTGAGGTCAACTTCTCACCATTTTCAGCGCCGTATAGTATGACATGATGCGACACGTAACACTAGTATTATGGACAATAACGCCATCTCTTAGATAAAAACTGAACGAACTCTTTACTTGGCCTAATATATAGATTTATTTGTATGCACATATATATATATTAGGGTGGGTAAAACAACTATTTATTTTTTTCTTATGATCGCCTTTAACTACTTGAAAACATATTTCGATTTATTTAGCAAATTAAATGCTTTGTAGGAAATTAAATGCCCTACAAAATGGTTGCTTACGGTTTTTTCGTAAACCAAACCGTTTAAACGATATTAACAGTTGAAGTTTGACTAATTTTAGGCAAATTTTTTTTTCTTTAGAATTTTATAAATCAACGAAAAAACATCATTTTAAATTGCAAAGCTAACAGTTTTGTAGGAAATGTATAACTCTACCAAAAATGGTCTCTTATTTTCTGCTTTTTGTATTTTATTTTTTTGTTTTTTGTGTTTCTCTTTGATAGGCATTGATGTATGACGATGAATATCTCGTAAACGCTTAATTTAATCAAAAATCAAAAATCGTTTTTGTTTTAGTTTAAATTTCCTAGAAAATCCATAATAGTAATATGTTTTCAAGTAATTGGAGGCGAGATATAAATATTTCTATTCGATCATAAGAAAATAATAGATAAAGGTAAAGCGGAGGTCCATCCAGTTACAATTAAGAGCTGATACTTAGAGTTGTCTACCAACCAATTTTTAGGAGCATCAAGCGAAAAAATCATTCGGGTTTTAACCCACCCTAATGTATACTGCTTGTTTCAAAACGGCTTACAACTTTTTCAGCACTTTGGCTTGCATTTATTCTATTTGAGAAATTATAACAGTGATTTTTTGCATAAAATACAGATTAAGCTAAAAAAAACAACAATACTCATACTTATATACATATGTATGTATGTATATTTACTTTATCAAATCATCTACAGGACGTGTCTGATACAAAAACAATTTCCTTTCGCTCATTACTTATTGTTTCTTTTGATATTTTAATGATTTTTTTTCCTACTTTCCCACTCCACTTAAGCATGTAAGTGTGTAAGTACGTGCATACAAAATATAATTTCAAAGGAAATCCAATTTTTTCTAATCTCTGCTGCAAATGTTTGCGAGTGTTCTCATAGTTAGAAGCTGTATAAGTAGTTGTACATCATTCAAATCGACAATAAAATGCGTATCTCACAAATATTTTATACCCTCCAACACATACGCTTATTAAAATGCAGATGTCAATGAAACATGCATACATACATACGCGCTAACGCACAAACGCACACATGCGCAGAAATGTACAAAGCGCACTGCTTTACATCCTGCTGCTCGCCAAAGGTGTATATACACATGATTCGGTTACACCATATGCACATTTGTTACGCCAAGTACCTCAAGCAACAACAACACTAACAAAGCAATGCATTAGACACATTACACATGTGTGGCTGAACGTGGTTGTACGTGGGCCGCACGAAAGGAAGGTAGTTAGCCATTGTTGCCAGGATATTAAGGTGCACTTCGGTGCGTAGTGGCATTGCCGTGGCGGCTTTTGTGGTGGTGGATGCTGATATTTTGTGTTTGTGTTGATGCTGATGCAGCAGATGCCACAACCAATGCAGTCCTTCATCATATGTTAAGTATAAAATTTGATATGCAATCTGCAGTTGTACAGCATAATTTTTTACTCGATTTCCCGTCGAAATTTTTACATGTGCTATTTTAGAATCCATGGTAAATGCATGCCTTTGAATAGAGATAGTATTGAAATGGCACATATGCATAGCTATTCGCTTATTATTGCTGACGTTGATTGAATGCTTGGCTTTTGTGTTTGTTTGTATGCGTTTCTCATGTATGGCTGTGTATATTTTGGTTTTGGTTATTGTGTTGCATACTTTGAAAATTGCTACAATTTTTAGGTTGCTCTATTTTTTCTCACGCTCTGAATCGCATTGAGATTTGTAAGGAGCTGAAAGGATTTTTGCGTAATGCGGGTGCGATATTGTTGCACATGCGGTTGTGCATACTACTTTTCGCACAGAGCTAATAGGATTTGCGTGGAACAACATACACATATGAAATATGATGAATGCAAAGATTTTTTTTAGAGTGTATGAGACTTATTGAAGCTAAGCTATTCAACTGAATGATATGAAATTATTTAAAACAAGAAACAACGTTAAGCCTCCACAGGCTTTTTTATAGCATAAAATGATATAAAATGATCTTTAGCTTGATTTTGAGCGATCAGTTTGTATGGCAGTGACATGTTATAGTGGTACGATCTGACCATTGAATCAGAATTTGTTCGAAGATTGTAGCGCTACCTCAGGTAATAGTCTACGCCAAATTCGTGAAGATGTCTTGTCAAATGGAAAAGTATTCCATACAAGGGCTTGAAGCAGATCGATCAGTTTGTATGACAACTATATTTTATAGTGTTCTGATATCGGCGGTTCCAACAAATGAGCAATTTCTTGGGGAGAGTGCAAAATTTCAGATCGATACCTCCAAAACTGAAGTACTAGTTATGGGAGGAAAGGTGATGGCTAAAACGATTTAGCTCGTCATACTGATCATCTATACATATATGGATTTACATACATACAAACTTTATAGAATCTTCGACGTTTCCTTTTTCTTCTTTATAGGAGTTATCCATTTTAAACCCAACCGTTCTAAAGGGTGTATACTAATGTAGAATTTCAAAATAATTCGATTTTTTCATATTTTCAAGTTTTAACTATTTTATGTCTACGGTTGGATTTTGAAAATTTAAATTATATTCGGAGATATATACATTTTACTGACCCGGCATTCAAACTGGTTCGGCTGGGTCTAATCGAACAAAAGAATTTACGCGAAACTTTGAATGGGTTTTTTTTTAGACCAGACTTTTTCAATACGATACTCACGATTTCTACTGGACCGATTCACTTGAGTAATTTAAATTTTTACTAATTTTAAAAAATACGAGAAAACAAAAAAAAATGGTAAAAAAAAATCGTTTGTTTTCAACAGTCGCCATTTTTCCAAAAAAATTTTTTTTTAGTTATCGCTAGTTCGCAATTGCGACATCATTGCAGATTGATAATCTTGTTTTTCATTTCAGATAACTAGGACGGTTGAAATCATGGGTGTATGTTCATTTACTAATTTCCCCCATTTCATCAGCTGCTAGTTTTTTTTTTAATTTTTAACTTTTTTTAAATTTTTTCTGTACTCTTCTAGCATTAATAAATAACTGATTTAGTACAAAATGACATTTTATTAACACTCAGATTTTTTTTTGCTATAGCAAAGGTGCATACCTTTCAAAAATCATTTAAAATAGTTAAGAGAACATTAATATTTCCACAGTTTCGAAATGCTTTTGGTTACTGTTCTAGCAAATTTGCCGGCAGTGCTGCAATATGTTGCACAATAAATTGTATAAACACGACAACAAAATGTCTGAAAAGATCTTTTTAACAAAATTAACTGCACAATAAATCAGCGAACACAAGCAGGCCCCAAATGGATAATGCAAGATGACCATAAACGTAACCCCCAATTAACCTTCATATTAAATAAAAATTAAAAGAGTGAAAAAATGAATACATAAATATAAACACGTCGAATTAACAACTGACGAAAACGTGTAAGCACCCACATTGGTAGCCCGTCGACGGTCAAAGAGTAGACCAACGCGTCAAACGCACAAACAGGCTTAACAATAACCGGCCAATAAGTTTATAAGCCATGAAAAATTTGTGTGAATGTTGTTTGCTTGTGCTTAATGTAAATATTTCGCTGCCTATGAAAACTAACAAAGCACTTTACATTTTCTTTAAGCACTTAACAAAAGGCAGCAGTAGCAATAGCAGCAGCAGCAACTGCGAAAACAATGAGCTTGAAATTCAAATTGCTTGCTGAAGAAACTGGAAAATTGCTCGTTAATGCCTAATACATAAATACATAAATACATATTTTGTCACTGCTTTAACACCAGCTACAAGAAAAAACAAGTAAGGCAGCGCTAAGTTCGGGTGTAACCCAATATTTTATAATCTCTAAGTTTGCATTTTAATAATATATCTGAGAGGTTGACCAATATTTTCTGTAAAATCTTCGCAATAGCAACTGGCGTCCACAGCTCCGGTATGTGGTGGCTTGAATAGTTTTGGTTTGATTTAGACAATTTTTGGTCATAACGTGGTAAGGTGTGCCCCACAGCATTCGTGCATTGATTGGTACATGATTTGTATACTGAATATTGAAAGAATTTGATGGAATTTAAAATTGCCTTATATGGAATGTAAGCCTAGTCTTTGTCTGATTTCGCCCATTAACGCACTGAAATATAAAACTGTCAAGACAATATTACCCACTCAATTTGTTTAAAATCGATCAAGTATGTTCCGAAATATGGGTTTTCACCTAAATATGGGCGGTGCCACGCCTATCGTTCAAATTAAAAAAAAAATTTTAACTTCTAGAGGCGGCCCTCACTTAAAAAGTAAAATAGCTATCTCGATTAGTTTTAGGTGATACAAACAACCGTTAGGTGAACAGAAATATTATACTCTGTAGCAACATGTTGCAAGAGTATAAAAAGCTGCGACGAAAAACGAAAAATTTATGTGATGTTCGGTCGCGTTGCGAAGCGAATGCGCAACACCAGCAATGGGCCTATGAATTCTTGAATTCACATATGCATACGAAATTAATGCTTAGCAACAAACATTTGTACATAATATACATGCATACAATCATACATACATATACATATGTTTGCAAACTAATGTGTGCATTTGAGCGTACGCGACTGCGCCTCAACTTTGAAGCTTAGCTCACCTACTATTTGCTTGCCTAGTTTTTGGGCTGGCTGCTCTAAGCCAAAAAAAAATTTTTTTTTAACAATTTTGCTATATTGTACAAATATAGAAGTAGATAATAGGAAAAGTAACAAAAATAAATAAATGCAACCTTGAGTGAGACCTTCGCCTTAAAACCTCTGATGAATGTTAAGCAGCAGAAAAATGATTTTTGTTGTGAGCTAGTTTTTTCGTAAAGAGGCATGTAGTAGGCTGGCTGGACGGCAATTAAATAATTTTATTATTAATGAAAATATGCAACTATTTATTATTTAAAATTTAAATTAAATTGCATAAATTATGGACATTGTTGAGAATAACTTTCAAATATATATTAAATTGCTTTACTTGTTAATTTTATATTTAATAAAAATAGTATTAAAGAGGAACCAATACATAAGCTCTCTAAATGCTTTAATGAGACAGTTTTGAGGTTATGATAAACCATTGAATTTTCTTCCTTTGCATCATGGTGAGAAAAAAGACTTTCTATAAATTCGTTCATTTTATCTTTCGACCACAAATTCCTCAGAACGGAGATACATTATTCCTAAGCAAGATTATGAAAATATGGAGGTTTTTAAAAATATTTAGTATAATCTTTGAATTAAGACTTGACATCGTACATAAGTATGTCGCTTAATATGTGAATTATCTATAACCTGAATTGTTGAAATTTTAAATATCGTGCTATACTCGCACTTTATAGGTCAAGCGAAATGACGTTCCTATAAAATATTGTCTATTGATGATTTCCTACAATACAACGTACAAGAAATTTGAAGCCTCATTTAGTAAAAAAACACATGAAAAACCAAAATAATGGTCATTGCTATTGAGAAATTATTCTTCGAACCGCCAATAAACACTCAAAATCTAATCATTTTACTTTTAGTCGACCCTGTAGAAATCTATGTGTATTTACTTATTTCATTTAACGCCAGGGTCAATATTACCTAGTATATTTTAAGAGTCAATCATTGAAAACGAAGACGAAATTATATTTTTAAGAAAAAACTTTTATTTTATCTATATTATTTAAATTCCACTTATAATATTGAATCTTGAAATTCAAGTGCGACGCAGAGTTCAAAACAATTTGTGTTTCACGAGTATTCATAGAGTTCCAAGTTCAATTGCACATCGCCAAAGAGTTGAAAGATCATACGGTGATAAGCGATATTCACTTGAAAGCATATTTCCACACAGACTCTAAAGACATTTCGTCAATTTCGTGCGTTATTAATGTTTTCCTTTCCTTTATTGTCAATTTTGGAACGCAATTCTAAAAATCTGGTGCTTCATATGCATATATACATACATACATATGTGGCACTATACAAGTTGAAACGCACTTTTTATGAGATTTACAATAAATGAAAAAGTAAAAATGCACATACGAACAAACTAATCAAGGAGCTCTCTCCTTCCGTTGAGTCTTGCGGAACAAACTCAAGCCAGGAGAAAGGCCACTTGAAAGGGTTACTTCGCCATGGCTACCCACTGTGTCACAGGCACTTTTCCGCCTCGAGATTACTACCTTCAACGGGTTAACCAACAATGCAAAAGAAAGGCAATAACAATGGAACCGAGCAACATCCGCCAAACAAAGCGATGAGCCCGCGGAAAGGAAATTACGCTAAAAGTGCATTTTCACAATAAATTTTATGATTTTCATTCAAAATCAAAAAAAAAAAAACTAGGAAGTGCAAAGTTCAAGCAAGGAAGCGGCATATTGCTAAGCGTTTAACAAAGAAGGTGAACCTTCATTGTGTCCACAAACGAGTTCAAAGTGTTTTCCCTATTTAGTGTGCTTTATTAGATAAAGAAAAAATGAAAAATTGAATTGACGCAAAATAATGATAATTTCAACGAAATAGAAAAAGTAGAAAATAAAAGAAATGTAAAGAAAGCAAACAAGTTGCAAGTTGCCGGCACCGAGGAGGCGCATTCACCCTAATGATTGTTTTCACAAGGGCAATTGTGGCGCCGCTGACAGCAAAGCGACTGACGGTGGTGGTGACGTAATGTTATGAGTTCAAGACAGGACCCGTTGACGTTGGTTTGGGAATGCCTGTGCAAGAACGCAACGCGCATGTCAATTGTTTGCCACCTTTTTGTGTGAGCATTTCAACTAGACAATCAAATATTTTTACCATTGTAATTCAAGCGCTTTTCGTCAGAAAAAGGTAGATTTTTTTGCGCTAAACTTATTTAAAAGGGGAAATTGTATTGTATTTTAAGTTTGAAACCACCGCTAAATAGTTTTATTGGAAAATTGTCGCTTTCGACGCTACGCAATTTAACTACGCATTTTCTGATTTTGCTTTGATGCTTCCGCAATTCTTACATATTTTTGTTTGTGATGAGTTTATCTTTTATTTGCAGCAAAACAATCACTTCACTTAACGGTGGAAATGCGTAAAATTCACCGCTGTCCCAAATGTCCCGTTGCGGCAATGTTAAGTATGCTTTGGGAAACCCTTCAATTAGCCGCGTTGTATACCATATACATACATATGTTATGGTAAGTAGGGATCCGAAACCGGAATGTAAACAAATCATAAAAGTGCAAATTGCTCGGAGGCAAATATTTGTTTATCATTTTAATAGGTATTCTAACTTTGCTTTTTTATGCCTCACATATTTGCTTAGCCTGGTCCTATTTACCAAATAAACTAAAAAGTCGCCTTTTTAATGAGCGAAAATACCAAATTAAGGTTTTGTGTCCTAGGAAAAGGGTAGATCTGACAATAACCTAATTTAATAGTTATTTACATATTTTTAAATTATGTTCAGGTTTACGCTTGTAACAAATGGGTATTACTTAGTGTCGGCAATTTGAAGTCAACAAAAAAAAAACAAAAAACAATGAAAAGTGTGTTATGAAAAGGGGAAAAAAGTTTTATTCAGGTTCGTAGTGTTTCTAAAATACAATTTCAAAAGTTCCGAAAGTTAAAGAGCTATTTGAGTCGGACTGAGGAGCTACCATGATCTCTAAACAAATCAGACTTGTGTAAGTGAATATAAGTTAAAAAAAAAAAACCGAAGAACTCCGTTTCGAACAGAACTTGTAATATTGTCTAAGTGTAAGTGTAGGCTAGACTTAAATATACCTCAATTTATATGTGATCAATACGTGACGTCATAACTTTTTAAGCTTCTAAAACAAAAGCAATACAATAACAGCGAAAGAACTTTCATTAGATGGATCTTACTTTGCATCAATGCTGTCTATCCTGAACATATACATACATATTGTCATTGAGATTTGTCATCAACTTCTATTCCCGCATAAGTCTGAAAATTTAGTTGAAGGCTTTGCTGCTATCCATTTTTACGTAAGTACTATATGGCGCAGTTGGATTCAAAAGTTCATTAGCACCTCAAACAAATTGTTCTTATACAATCAGAATAAATGCGCTGTCAAAAAAAAGGCAGACGCTTCAGGAAAAAAGATCTTTTCACAACATCGTCTTCTGAAAATTAGCATTTTACTGAAGTTAACTTCAGCATTTATGCAAAATAACTCCAAAAACACGTCGTTATCCAACATTCCGGACGATATTCTTGTTTTATGCGTTTTTCTCACGTTGCTCGCAAATGTCGCAAATGCGCCGGCTCAATGTGTCGTTTTAAGTCGATATTTTAATTCATTTTGTTTTATATGAATGTTTGCGATTACTTTGTTATTTTTGTGTTTGTGTTTCCCTTAGCATATTTGCAATTTCAATTGGCACATCTTTAATTTAAGCGAGGCAGAAATAAATTGACTTTCTTGTGAAAAGGATGAGCCAATGCGACGTTGCTGTTATGTATGCTGAATTGAATTGGAAATGGCTTGCTTTGGTTACCACACGCTTTGAGGATATGCTACCGGTTAAAGAAAACACAAAAAAGTATTTGCATTGATTATAGAAGTTGCTAGAGCTCGCTATTTTGAAACCCATAAAAAATTACTTTAAAATCTTATTATAGCCGGTTCGTTGGTTTGAATGCTGCTCGAAGTTCAGCAGCTTAAATTCAGGAGTCGCTTAAAACATGTTGATATTTTCTACTGCTCATATGCATTATTCAGCAATTTTATAAATAAATTTGCTTATATCCGAAATGGCAACTATTGACTGATTGGATTTTTCAAATTTCACCTTTCAGATATTTAAGTCAAATCTGCTTGATTGTCTTACAAAGATAAAGTGTATTCGATCAACTTCCAGACACCGAGGTAAAAGAGCTAATTCTTTACAACCGAACTTATCAACATTTTTCCTTTAGTTTTAAGGTTTTCACTAGCGATAACATACGAGAGTAACGCTGCAGTTCTTTATAAGTCAACTCAATACCTAAAGATTTGAATAAGAATAGTTCGATAGAATAAAAGAGCGGGCTTCATAGTTATAATATATGTACATATGTACATATATAGACTATTGAAGAAAAATGTTTCATTTAATATCGTTTAGTATGAAAGTCAAGAATTAATAAGTTTAACGGATTAGCCATAATTCGTCGAAGAAGCTCATTATAGACAATCGAAAATATTATATTAAAACTTCAATTACAAATAAATAGATTTACAACGAAAACACATTTTGTTCTGCTTTAATAGTGGCACATGTAATTCCGACAAAACAGATTTTTTCCAAAAAAATATTTCGGCAGCACCTGCACATCATTTCATCGTAATTATTCACAGCAGTACGAGCAACAATGTAAACGTATGCATATGGTATTCAAAATGTGGCGTCCAAAACAATAGCTCCAATTTGCTTCCGCTCCACACCCACCAACTTCTTCAGCCACAAAGCTATTTCCATTACACTACCAAAGTGACGCTGCGTTTGCTCAAAGAAACACACTCGTGGCGCAAACACATGTGCCTTAAGGTCAAGTCAAGTGAAGCTCACGAACGTCGTTCGTCCATTCAGCTATCTGTATGCTGTGCTATCGAGCCGAAAAATTGTCAATTTTGCATTGGTGCTTGGCTTGTTTTACATGTCGCTTTGTATCCGATTGTAGCAACTTGTTTTTTGCTTCATTTTTGTGGCGTTTTTTGTTTGTTTGCTCCTAACGCGCTCTTGACGCTGTTTGGACCTCTGCTAATGACAGAATTGCAACATCGCCACAGCTGTGCCAACTTCGTACACGCTAACATATATTATGTACATACATACATATGTGTTTACTGGTAATTTGCTGCTTCAGCACCCGCTCCACCTACCTGAGGCGCAGCTTTTTGTTTGGTTTCATTCACTGCGCCTGCGTCTGCCTTCGTTTCAATATTTAGTTGCGCTGTAGTTTGCAGCATTTCAGCTTTTGATCTCACATCACTTCTCATCTAAAAGTCGTCGACGTCATCTCAATTTTTTTCTTGCATTGGCGTGTTTTATAATTGTTGCTTTTTATCTTGTTTCAAGCGTTGTGTGATTGTTCTTCGCTGCTAGCTGTTTTTGCCGTTGTTGTTGTAGTTTAACATTGAACTGCGGCTGCGCCAACGACGACTACATTGTAATTTCATCGCATTGCATTGCATTTGTTTTGAGGTTTTTAGCGCAATGTTGCACCCAAAGAGGTTGCTTGTTGGTCTTTCAGTCTTGGCTGTGGCTTTGGTACAATTCCGAGTTAGCTTTTCATAGACTTTGCCAAGCGTTTCAGATGTGCGTGGTGTGAGTACGAGCGTTAGATCGCAGCCAGTCAGTCGATCGTGTCGGCAGAGGCCGAATTTAATCTTTTACAAATTGTTTTATCGCTGCTGTTTATGGAATTCATTGCTGAGGTTGTTGCTGTTAGCCAAAAGCAGCTTACTGCTCGTTGTTGTAGCTTATTGCAGTCGTGCTCGACTCGTAGTCGTTGACCATGACAAGCAGCAGCAATTATGCCAATTCTTGAAATACAATTTTTACATAAACCGAATTTTATCATCGACATAAGAATCAAAGTGCAGAAATGGCAGGCAGCATAAAAATTCAAAGTCGGTTTATGAGATAATGAGAAGTAATTGCACTTAGTACTTTGTAATTAAGAGTAGTCAACTTTTTGTAGGCGAAATATGTTTGTAGCTTAGCTGATTTGCTTGCAAATTGAAATTTCGTAAAAAAAAGCTAATAAATTATGGTGATAATGACTTCGGTATATTCGGTATTCTAAGAAAAATCTATATGTCCTAAATAAATAAAAAAGTCCTGCAAGTAATGTAAATTTATTTCCATATAATATGAGCAAATGAATGCAAAATATAGTTATAACACAAAGACGGATCTGTAATGGAAAATGAGAGCAACCCTGGTATTTATAGCCCACTTACCAGACTCTATTGCAATGGGTAGTTGGCGCTCTCCTACAGAACCTAAAACTCCAACTTCCCAAATAATGTTTCGACAGCTTTTATTAGGAGCTACAGGATTGCAAATTTTTTAATTCAAAAATTTGAGATTCAAGAATAATTTTTTTTTTCTTGTTGGAATAAACGCAAAAAAAGGTTAATTCTAAAGCAAATTCTTTTTTTATTTCTTAGTTATATGATTTTTTTTGCAATCTAGTAATTGGTATTAAAAATAAAATTTTTTTTAGGATCAAAAATATTTTTTATATTTTTTAATCCGGTATGTGGGTTTAATATTTTTTTAATCCGACATACGGGACTAAATTTTTTTTATCCTGAATTTGGGATTACTAAATAAAAAAATTTTAATTCAAATATTGTTTTAACCCTTATGTTAGTAACCGGGTACCCACCGCGGTGTATTTGTGTGAATAGCTTGAAAAAAACTCAATATTTCAATTTAAGCTCTCAAATCGTCGTTTTTTAACTTAAAAGAAAGCTATTTGTGAGTTTATTTTTTATTTTTTTTTATTCTACGTTGTTATTTTTTCTTTTCTTTAAATTTTCACAGACTATTAATATTTGAAGAAACAAATTTTTTAGAAAATTAGCAAATAGAAAAAATTTTTTTTAATAAAATAAACAAAACAATAATAATACTCAGACCGGTTGCTAAAAGACGTCGGAAAAGTTGGTTACTAACATAAGGGTTAATGCAGCATGTGCAACCCTGAGGAGTTATATACAGTACTAGGTGTCAAAAAACTCTGGCATAAAAGGAATGAGCCGCAGATAAATTTTGAAGAAAATACTTTTTATACATCTTTGACGAGCCAGATAATTAACGCTCTGTCATGTCGATCATAGAGATAATGTTCAGCAACATTTATATGATAGATAATTAAAGAAAAAAGATCAACAATGCTATTTTTCCCAAATTATGCTGAGTGTTCATTGACGGATAAGTGCAATTTTTCTAATGTCCAGATGCTGTATAATAAATATTTCAATAAGATTCTGTATCGTTTTTGAAAATAAATTCTTCATATTTGACAACGTTATTCGAGCCAAGTGCGTGAAACATACAAATTTCTAAAGCAACATGCAATTTCTTGGACTAATATACAAATTCAGTCAGTTAGTCGCCTTTCCGCCTGTATAGAACTTCTCCACTACAGACAGAAATACACATTTCTCGTTTACAACAATTGTACAATTTAACCGCAGAAAACTTCAGAGTGTTTTCAATTTTATTATTTTAAATGATTTTCTGAACATAATTTTCTTGGAAATAAAAAATGCTGCATGTTTTCTGCACCAATTATTATACATACAGTTACAATGTAAGAAAAACATCTACATAGATGCGAGCACTTCTGAGAATGAGATGACCATTTATTTACATAAGTTTTATAACATACGAATATGTTAAACTTAGCCGCATGTCTAATGGAAAAGTAAGCATTGAAGTCACATTGTCCAGCCGCGTGTTGCTCGTAGCTGTTCATTGCTATAATGTGTGCGTATGTAAGCGGATGCAGAAAAATTAGCTAACCAAAATTTCTTAGCACCAAGTTTACTGACCTATTACGAAAACCGTGTGGAAAACTCGGCACAACGTAAACAACATATGCCACAAAAACGAATCGCTTAAAATGACGACATACATGTGTGTCACATATGCAAACATAGCGACATACAGTTGCTGTAGGAGCGGTTGCTGTTGACTTCCGTAATAAAACGCAGAACTCTCACTTATTGCAATAGATATTGCACACGAGTTGTTGTTGCAACGAAAACAATAACAATGAAGACTGCTAAAATGCTATCAATGAAGATCTATAGCCCTCTGCGTTCTGCGTAAAAGCTGTAATGCGATTGGGCACGATAGCTAGAAAGAGATTAGTAATTTGTAGGGGTGATATAACAAATCAGGGTAATGAATTACCGTATACGAAATCATTTATTTGTCATCTATGCTAGAAATTTTAGTTGGTATTCTAATCCATTTGAAGGTGTGGGTCTCAATGTTGTGCGAATCTCATCAGTCTCATCTCAGAGTCCTTTTTAAAGAACCGCCGCCATGTGGCTGATGAATTTCAAGAGAAACTAATATCAAAATTACTTATGCTTGAGGACAGAGAAAGGTAAAGATCGAAATTGGTGGTCATGGCGGATCTTTCTTTGCATCGCCTGATACGTATTCGACTTCCTGCGTAGCCATAACGGCAAATGCGGATGTCTTAGAATGGAATTTGATTCGATTCTTTAAGCGAGAACAAGCGACTGAATGACTATAAGCTTAGTTTCAAAAAGGTGGTTCTTGCGGTGCTTTTAGCAAATGCCAGTGATATTAACACTCAGCTTCGAGATGCGGCGGAGCGAGAGGTTGTGAACGCCGTGAATATAGCAGTCGACTTCATCCTGCCGGATACGCTGAGCATTGCGACGCACTTGTTTAACCAAACTTCGTGAAACATCATTCCTCTTCAATAATGCCATACTGTGAAAACATATTTACAAACATTAAACACACAGCAATTTATATATAGTTTCCACCATTAGCCATTGCGCTCAAGCGTATAAAGAAAGCTCGCGAAGAAAGTTACACAGCGTTTGCTGCAACTTAGCAACTGCATTATACATATCTATATATGTATGGTTGTATGTATGAATTTGTAAGTGTGTTGTTTGAATAAAGAAAAGCTACCGCAAAACTCATTGCTTTGTAATAAATAATTGGCCAAGCAAAGTGGGTAATAGCAGCAAACAGTAGGTATTGCACAAACCCGGCAGCGAGTGGTAATCAAGGCGAGTCGGGTCGTCAAGCAATTTTTTACTTTCACACGGCGAATACACAGGCATACATATCCGTATTAGTTATGAATTTAATCTAGCAAAAAAAATATTTTTATGACAAGATAAATATAATTAATTCAGTCACATAATATTATTTCTAATTGATTTCCTTATCTTATCAGGAATGTGATTAAAATTGCTAAGATGGAAAACAATGGATTCACAATAACTAGACCAAAATATCTCACAGATATATGAATGCTCGTACCCGCTTTAACAGCAATCCACTCTCAGGTGATTCACCTCAAACATAATTTACGGTACTTAAATTGCTTGCAAGGAGGAAATCTTAAGTAAGCAGCTAATATTGTGGCGCTGCTGTAGACGTTAATCAGCATACATTGAACTGCCACACCGACTAGCAATACATATCTTTATAAAAAGCTCAGGCTGTTGAAAGCATAAATTTTCACTTTCGCCATTGCGCAGCCGCAATAAAAACCAACTACATAAATCGACTTGGTGGAGCCAGCTGCAGTGAACGTGAAAAACTCTTCCGCAAATCGCTGCAGCGCTGTAGAAATTTTTTATTACAAGCGTTTATATGTATGTGTATTTAACTTTGGAATTAAAATTATTGTTGGTTGCTCGATTACTTGGCTAGTTGGTTGGTTGGTTAGTTGGCTCACTATCGTCTGCGGAGGTCTTTGAACTATGTTGATTATGTGACGCTGCTACGTTGCTGCTGTACGCATGCGCGGCAAAAGCCACAAAACGTCACCACGGCTATTATACTGCATACATATGTACACATGTTGACTTTTTCGTTGCGGAAATGTTGTAATCGAGAGAAATGTGAAAGTTTCGTGTTTTTCGCTTTTGAATTTCGTTGCTTTTATGTTTTTGATTTTGGCTTTTGCATAAACGTCATTAGCGTACAGCCAGTGTGTTGTCATTACGAAATCAAATGAAACTAAAAGCAATTGTGGGTAATGTTGTTTCTACAGTAAAGCACAGTAATTGAAGTGGATTTGCAAATAAATGAAAAAATTTGTTTTTAATGTTTATACCCTGAACAGCTTATGTAAAGTTTGCCACGAAGTTTGTAAGGCTCAGAAGAAGATGACAGAGACCCTGTAAAGCATATATATTTGTCCGTTTGTATATGCGCAAACTTGCCCTTCAGTTTTTGGGAAATCGATCTGAAATTTTACACACGACTTTTTTCAACCAAGAAGTTGCTCATTTCTTGCAACCGCCGAAAACGGACCACTATTGAAAATAGCTGCCATACAAACTGACCGATCCAAACTCAAGTCCTTGTATGAAAAACTTTTCCAATTTGAAAAGGTATCTACACGAAATTTGGCATAAATTATTATCCAAAGCATCGCAGCAATCTCCGAACATATTGTTTAGGTCAGACGTCTATAGCATATAACTGCCATTCAAAATTCAAACTGGTCGATTAAAATCAAGATAAAGATCAATTTATTACCCGAAGAAAACGTTTTTTTTTTTGTTAAACGTGAGAAAGGCTAATTTTTAACATAGACTCGCAAAAATATGCGAAGAATATAGTATATTTTGAGATTTGTAATTTCATTGTTACTATGAACAATATTTTTAAATAAAACTTTTCAGTAGATCTATATATTACTTGGTCTAAGACCATTGCAAAGAAATATTTGTTATATTTAACAGCTTCTATATGTATGTAAAATATTACCAATTTTTACTACGTTAACTGCTTGTTTCTATACGCCTACGCCTTAGCAACAACTTGTTAATTAAAAATATAATACGTAATTAAAGTACATACCATACATATACATATTTATTTTATTTGTGTACTTTACGCTATCAGCAGCGGATTTAATTTCTAATCAAAAACTTACTAAGAATAATCAAGAAAGTTTTTATTCGGTGTTTTTACTATTCATCACATTCGAAAGCGGAAAATACGAATTTAATAATTGCAAGAAAAATTCCGAAATTCCGGAAGCCGCGTATAAAGCGATAACCAGCTTAAAGTTTTGTTTACGTAAATGACATAAAATAAATAATACAAGTTTGAATAGCAAAGTAAATAGAAGTAGAAATTGCATAAGACAAACTCTTTTTCGTTCTCGTGAATACGTGCTAAATATCAGTTGTCACAGCAATACTACAAGTATATGACGTGCACACATTCATGCTTGCAATTAGTTAAAATACGCCTTTATTCACGAGGCAACCGGGCACGCAATTCGCAGATAAAAAAGGAGATAAAAAGTCGACAAGATTAGCGCAAAATTTATTGCTTACAAAATATACATACTTTGTTTATTTCTTTTTCTAATTAGAAGCCAAATTTTATTGTTTTCTTTTGAACCACCGCTCAATAAGTAATTATTGTTGTTGCGTTGATTATTGTGTTTTGTGTAAAAAAACAACTGAATAGTAATTTGTACTTAGTGGCGTGAATAAAAATTTCTCCACTTTAACGCCTGTTTGTTTACTCCTGAAATACGCACATTTTAACAAACACATACATATGTACATATGTATGTACGAGTATCTAACTTTATGTGTTTGTAAATATTCATTCACAAAATTTATTGTTTACTATTTATTTGGCTTGTTGATCGTGATTGTTGTTTACTGACGTGCAACAAGTCACCAATAACAGGAACTCTTACAGTGGCTGACTCAACATTGATTAAACTTATGTAGCAAAAGAAGTTAAAAAATATCGACGTGTTTTTATGTAAGCTCATACAATTTTATCACTGTAAATGTGAAAAACAACGCACAATCCTATTTTTTATGAAGTCAGTAAAGTACGCATAATAAATCATAACGATTTAGATGCCGCAGGAATCTAATGAAGGTTATATGCATAGGCACATACGAGGTTTGTTCAAAAAATATCGCGAATTTTGTATTTCTTAAGAAGGTGTTTATTTATTCAAGAATATCTATTTTGTCCGCTTCAAAGTAATCACCCCTAGATATTATGCACTTATGCCCGCTCAAAGCACTTAAAAAAGTGATTTTTTTGGATTTTATTTAACTCCTCCCTCGATGCAGTTTTTCTCCACAATCGTAGCGTAGCGTCATCCTTTCATGGGCTTCTTCAGTTTTGGGAACAAAAAAGTCACAGCATGATGAATACGGTGACTGTGGCACCATTAATTGGTAGTTTTTGACCAAATACGAGGTTTGTTCAAAAAGTAGGGCGAATTTTGAATTTTCTACTACGTGTATCGCATCTTCACCGATATCTACTTAAATAACTATTAGCGTTAATGCATTATGTCTCGGGGTGATTACTTTCATGAATAAATAAACACTTTCTTAAGAAATATAAAATTCGCGCTACTTTTTGAACAAACCTCGTGTTTTGCGGTAGGCTGTATATCTTTTTGGTTGCCCTAGTCGATAATGCACTTCTTCTATAGAGAGACCTATCTAACTAATTTTATTTGTTCATCATTATAAAGATCAATACTTGAATTCCACACAAAAAATGTGATACATATGCGGAATATCATGATATATATACATGAAAGCGTTGCTTCTGTCATGAAGTGAGAAAAAGTATTTAAATAACCGGGAGATAGTTCGATTTTGAGAAATGAAGCATTTTTAGAGACTTCAAAGCAGAATTTTTCTGCTTCAAAACATACAATTCAAATATTAGTTAGAAAATCGCATGCTACAGAAAAGTTGTGGTATAAAATAGTCGAATACTAATAGAGCACTCTTGGATATAATCTTATTACAACAAATATATGTTTGAAACTAAACAATATTTTTACATAAAAATGTGTATATATATTAATGTGTATACATATTTACATATGTAAGTAGGTAAATTTGGAAGCTTCGCCTGGTTCCGCTAGAGTGTTTATATTATTTTACCAAAAGTTTCGAATTAGTGAAGTTCAATGATCTCATAAAAGAAAGTTTCTTTCTTTAGTGGAATTGTGCGCGCAAAGAAAATACTCGCAGTTATACACACAAACATACATACAGCCATTTAAGTATGTAAAATTGGTTAACACTATCTGTTCATTACGCCAACATTTCTTCTTTTGGCCAATAACACAATAATAGCAACAACAACAGCCACTGTTGTTTGTTTGTTGTCAGCACAGCTGTTTGCTATTTACAGTTGCGCGCTATGCTTTTTGGGGCCACCAGACAAACGGACGAACAGTCGCTTCAGTCGCTTATTCATGTTGGCGTCTTCGATGCCACTTTCCACAGCACAGCCACAAGCGAAACGCCGTCAGTTGATGTGTAAAAATTGCGTGCGCCGCCGCGTTGCGATCACCGGCATTGGGTCAATGCACCTGCTGCCGTGCTGCTCCTATTAAATGGTGCGCGCACACACTTTCATGCATAAATATTTGCTATGCTTGCTGCTGTTGCTGTTGCGTCGTCGCGTGATTGCTGCTCGTAAAATATGGAAATGTTTACAGCGGTATTTCGCTTTGGAAAGACTTTCTCCAACGCAGCACTCACCGTCACTTGAAGAGTCGATTGTTCGTGAAGTTAACGCAATTCGTTGGATTTTTATGTATTGTAAAATTCGTGTCACTTCAGCATATGCAACTGGCAGCGGTGCGCCGCAAGTTATCGAAGCAATGCGGGTGAAGTGAATTAATTGCGATATTTTTGTGTCCCACAAAGGTTTACATAAATTTCAAAAGACATGAGTGTATGTAGATATGTATGCACTAATGTACGGGTACATGTGTATGTGTGTACGAGTGTGTTTGTGTTAATTGTCTCCTGGCAGATTTATTAGATAATCTTGAATACGTTTAGATTGATGAATCATTTGTTATTGTATTCGCTGAATTCAAACAGGAGATGGTGGTTTTCGGGGAGAATGTACATACCTACATATGTTTTTTTTATAAAAGTATGAGTCATAACTTTTATTTACCTAAATATTAATATACCTAGAATTTTTAAATGTAAATAAATTTTCTTTTAATTTATTTGAGTGCTTCCGCAATACTTAAAAAGCCTGTTAAAAGAACATTTCGTTCGTTTACGAGAGTAAAGAAAAGAGCGATAAGCCTTAAACTTTAAGAACCGAGTTTAAATAAATACTTATTTACTAGTTCTTACTATATAATTAGTATTCCAGATAATTAAGTTCTCAGTAACTTTAATGATAAAATGGGCTGAGCTGGCAAGTTTATAGATATTCAAATCAGCGACTACTCTGGAAATGTGTTAAGATGCCTAAGATGAGTAAGCATAATATAGTAAAATAAAATTCTTTTTTTTTTTTGAATCGAGAGAGGAATAGAGAAAAAAGTTCCGCTAATATAAATATAATTTTGCGCTACTTGGAGAGGTTACACTCACAGCTGCTTCAGAAGCGGGAGGCATATTCGGATAAAGAGGCATAAAATTCGTTGACAATTAAATTTGCAATTGGATCTCAACAAAGGTTTGAAAAGTGGATAGGGTTCACTAAGATCAATAAGCACTTGGCATAGCCTTTAGGATCTGCTTGAACAGAAAGATGATTGTGAGTACAGCAATGAAACATTTCAATTCGTTAGCAATGCTGTTATCGAGTTCGTCATCTTCTCTATATATTTCAGAAACTTTCTTGAAGAATTCGGACGCCATTTGAGTGGCAATCCAGTATCTTAAACAATCCAAAACATTGCACAGGAATTGCAGCAGAAATTGAACAGCAAATTATTTCCATTGTGGGGTAAGATCGCTAGGAGCAATCGATCTTCCGGACTCGCTGAAGTTTGAGTAAGTAGTAAAAGCTCAATCGCTCGTAATGAGCACCGGTCTCTCTAACAATAAATGTCAAATTGCCTATAGTAGAGCTATTAGAATTTACACAAGTTGAGATTCGCAGTCAGAAAACACGATTGCAGTACTCACCTACTCCCCTACAAACGCCACAATAACAGCAAAAAAAAAGTTCCGAGTGCAAATATCAAAATGATGGCATCACTTGCGCTCTCATATACATATATTAATTAAAATGACCTCAACATTTCAAAACCTGAAACATGAAACATGAAAGACGAAGGAACACTGACTGGTCTGGCGGGAGTGTAAATTAATGTGAACACACTTTTTTGTTGTATTTCCCGTTCACTACTGGCGCACAAGTGAATGATCTGTACATTTATGAATTGAACCTTCACTTACCGGACAGTTCAATGGCAAATAACAATGCGAAGCGTCCATAAACATAACCGCAAACAGGGTAGAAGAGCATCGAAACTGTTTTTGAATTAAAAAATTGCTAAAAGTACATCTACCCTAAGGACTATCAATGGCGAATGGATCGTGACGTGTGCACACGTGCCAAATCAGACGAGCAATGAATGAGGAGTATAAGTGAAGGAAAGGAAAGCGAGCACAAATTATACATAAGTATAAAAGCGCCTAAATAAGACATTTAGTGGTGTACAAAATTTGTTAAAATGAGACACATTAAGAACGGAAAAGAGGTGGAGCAAACTGAGATTTACTTATATGGATTTTGTAAGTTCTTAAATACAATTTTTTCCAAACGAGTAACAAAGTTCGAAACAAAGGCGTATAAATTAATTGCATAAAAATAAACTTGATGGAAATGCGACCAACAACAAAAGCAACAACGCCACAATTACAAAGACAATGCACAAGCGCAAACGAAGATTCTCGCGTAGTACAGATAAACCAAAAGCTGCAGCAAAACGACACATGACAGGCAGAATCTGATTTATTTATAAAGCATTCACGCGTTCCTCTGCGCACACAACTAGGGGCAAGGTGAAGCAAAAAACTGCAAAAAATGCGAATTCCCTGATACTCCATTTGGCTGAATGACTAACTTCAACGAATGGAATTCTAGAAATTCGAGCATGTGCCTCAGGCGAGTACGTGCTGCATGGCTAACGCAGCGCACACCGAATCGGGCGGGTACAGTAATGCAAGAAAATGTGCGAAATATGGCTATGTTGGAGTCATCATGCTTGAGTAGCTTTTATTTCATCACTACATAAAAAGTGTTTATACATACATACATACATGCATACGCATACATATGTATGTATGCATGTATGAACGGCACACACCTCCAAACCGCTCGATGACGAAGTCTCCACAACTTTACGACGTCGCTAGTATGACGCATGCGAGCCCAATGACGATACTCTACCCAGCCGGTACGTGCATCTGTATGTGCTGGTAGCCATACTCATTAAATTTCCAGAATCAACTGACCAATACAAGGGGAATGACTACTGAAATCTGCAAATAAATAAAGCATTTTAAGGCGGCGGCAAACCATAAGTGTACAGTTCAAGAACTTAGCAACAACTAAGCGGCTAGTTGTGCGCTAATTGAGCAACAGTCAATGGACGCTACCTGATCTGCTCACAACACGCTCCAACAATTATGACAAGCCAATAAAAACAGCAGTGTCGGGAAAAAACCTTATGGAAATTGTAAAGCTATACAATCAAACATACACACATTTACATATATGGAAAAAAACAACTTACGAGTATATACGTTTGTATAGTATATTTTATTTACTTCCTAGTGCGCATTTTTTTGAAATTTTTTTTTATGAATCTCGTGCAACTATAAACAGATTTGAAGCAAGCGTGCTTTCATACTCATGAGCATGGTGGTTGGAGAGCCAGCGATCGCATGGGGAGAACGCTATACACGCCAACAGTTCCGATTGCCGGGCACTCACTGCTCTATCTTTGCAATATTTAGCTTTACGCTCACACAGTCGAGCGCCAAATGTTGCTGGCGTTGGCATATTACTGTGATTTCTCCGCAATGCCGCGTAGCTGTGGAGTGCGCGCTCTTTTTTCGAACGCGTCTGGCCAGTGTCGGTTAAATGTAACGTCGATTGCGTGAATTCAAAATTTTGAAAATTTTTCGTTACAACTACAAAATTTTAACGCTCTCTGCTCGGCAGCACACAAGCGGCTGCAAAATATCGTAGAGCCTTTTGTTGGCGCATTGCTGGCGTCCGTTAATTTGTGTTTGTGAGGTAAGTGTGAATGGTTGTTGTGTTGTATAGTTGTGGGGACTGTTAAGTTTGTGAGTGCGCGCTTTTTGTTGCTGGGGCTGTGTACGTTGGTTTTCGAATTGAATTTTTGCGCGCAGCCAACAAGTGGCGGTTATTTTTCGAATTGACTCACGTCTTTGCGCTATGGCGTTTCGGTGAAATACTACTTTTGAGAGCTTATGTATATACGCACATATGTATGTACATATGTAAGTATGTACAAAAGTTAGCAATATTTTTGCAATTTAATGAAATGTGTAAATGATGAATAAAAGTCTTTTGAAATTGTATCGGTACACAACTTCATACGTAAGTATAGGTGCATATGTACATTTGTATGTGTATATGTAAAGGTATTTTTTTAGCTTTCTAATACAATTTTACAACTCTCAGCCAAATTATAGTGAGACAATTCGAATTTATATAAATTAGTATGTACATACTCGTATACATATGTATGTAAGTATATGTTGAGGAACTTTCTGGTTAAGTAGCTTTAATTGTATGTTTTATATTTTAAACTGATTTTACTCCATCGACTCTTTAGCTTATTAACGGACTTTCTACTTAAGTTTTGGAATACTTAATAATACCGCGATCGTTCTAGTGATGCTTTTCTTGCTAAAGGTCAAGGGGTCACAATCTTCGGATATGTGATTATTATATTACTTAAGTATTTTTGGCACAGCATCGATGTTTTCTGGGACAAACACTCATTTTAGAGATCTTCACAATGTTCGATTAATTAACTAAAACTTTAAAATCACTGTGTCCAACGCTCAGAAGACGCTTGACAACTCAAAAAATATATAAAAAAAATCAGTAACATAAAAACAATCTTGCTACCAAGATAAAAAGAGAGTATTTATGAAAGGGTAAACTTTATAGACAATTCGAAAAATACGTTATAAAGTAAACAACCACAACCATCCCACAATGATCGAAATGCACCGCCAACAAGCAGCATGCACACCGATGCGTTCTCGATCACCAACCAGCGAAAATCACTTTATAAGAGTATAGCGGCAACATAACAGCTGGCTTAAATAGAGGGTTGGCGTTTTCAGAAGCGCAATAGACAATGCGATAGCGCAGGACTTGTGTTAGGTGATTTAACAACTACCTGTGCAACGTGCAACTTGCAACCCTTAAATTCGATTTTATATGTGATGCCCTGAAAGGATCTGCATGATGAATATTCTTGGGGGGTACCCGCATAGTGTACCCCACAACCGCAGTGGCAGTTAATATTATTATGAGTATCAAAAATCCCTCAGTTGTGCATGGAAATGTTTCTGGCACCGTAATAGTGTGCGTTAGAGCGAACTTTGTGGTTTACATGAGCGGAAAGGGAATTAAAATTATGAAATTCCGTCTTTGTTGCTGATACAATTTACTTAGCTACAATGAGTCTAATAAGACTGACGTGTATCTAACGAAATTTGCTTACTCGCTCTCTCAAATACTCGAAAGTAATTTTTAATATGATTTCTAAAGACCACTTCGAGAATAGCAAAACAACAACAAACAGGCATATAAACAAATATCGTTAATTGCTCTGATTTCATCAGCTTATGTTTTGTTAATGTAAAACACAATGTGACTTTTGTTTATCATCGTTTTTGTTATTGTTGACAGCGCGCTACTCCGCCGCTCTCCGCTTATCAGCTATTCTAGCCAATTAGTAGAAGAGCGAATGTTCTCAGAACTTCGCGAACAACACTAGGGATGTCGCCTACTGTTAGTTATAACAAATTTGGATGATAAAAAAGCTTAAGAATTATGAGTTGTTCTCAAAAGTTATGAATCAGCTTGTTTTTTGGAATTTTAAGATTTGCGTTTTGTTTATAAAAATTATGATAACAGTGGTGTTTACAATTTTTGTACTCTCGTTGTATTCATGTTTATTTATTTTTTATTGGTGAGTACGTGCTTGAGAGCAGGCATTAAAGCTGTTCTAGAATCAAAATATATGTCTGTTTGTGACAGTATAAATTATGGTGAAATTGTCCAGGTACAATTTAGAACTAAAGCGGGAACCCCACACCTCTACTGCACTGAAGTAAAATTGTGAAATATTGCAAAACAATTGCATTAACCCATGAAATCATTTGGAATCAGCTGTTGGAAACTGAATTAACTCTTTGTTTTCTGCACTGAAAAGCAAGTATCAGACTGAGCCTTATACTACAATTTAATAAATGTTTTTATTATTCAATTGTAAAAAAAGTTCTATATACAAGTTCACATTGTTTGTGGCATATACAATAAAAAATAGACGTACATAAGAATCGTTTTTTTTCGCTACAACGATTATTGTTGCGTTTAATTGTTGTTGAAGCCTATATATGACAGCAGCTGTGAAATGGTTAATATCATATTATAACGTTTATTCAGCCCAGTTGTTCCTTACTCTCACACACTTTCATATTGAGTACCTACATATACATACATATGTAGATATATATGTATATACATATAAGCATATCTAATTTTTCTAATGTATTTCATCATATTTCGAAAGTATTCCGTTCAAGTCCAAAGTATTGCAAACTAGTGTTAATTTTTGCCATTTGCTATTGAGTCTTCTGTGCGTAAATAACAATGTATAGTATTTAAGCATATTGTACAAAAAAATATATTTTTTTATAATTCACGAACATACAAATGTACGCCTATAATTGAATGCATATTTTGATTTTTAAACTCGAATTTTTAATAATTTTTCCAATCGGCAGTTTTAAGATAATTTTACATTTTTAGTGATTCTTACAAAATTTTTTTTTGTAAAACCAAATATCATTTTTGTTTACTAAGTAAGTCACAGACTTTTTGCCAATAACTGTTCAGACACTCACATATTGTGTCGATAAAGCCATAATAACTTTTCTAAATTAAGCTAATAATAAAACATAAAAGTGTAAAAGATACGCCTGATTTTCAAATAACCTTATTAAGTAATACCTATCTACAAAATATACTTAACGCAAATAAAATAATTCAATAAATAATTAATCAATTTTTTACTCCATTAACCATTTTAACTTATTAAAATATTATATATAGACGTTTAGTTCAGTTGTAACATTACTTGCTTATGTAAACACCACCACCCTAACAAAATTCTTCCGCATACTTACACACAAACTTTCTTTTGATCCTCAATTTCATTAAAATGAGCGATAACTGGCTGTTAGCGAATTTCCACAACGAAATAGTCATAGCTACAATGTTGCTGACGTTCAATGCTTTGCATTCGTGTCAATATGAATCTCAACATTTAATTTTGTTTATAGAAATGATTCGAACAGAAGCCGAAACACGGCTACAGATCAAACTGTTGAAATGTACGCACTACGCACGCGCAACTGTACACAGTTTCCGAGTGGTTACAATAAACGAACGTGAGTGACTGAGAGGTAAAAGAATAGTGATGGTAAAGAACTGACATGTACCTGCAAAGGTAATTACAATCGTAGGTACCTAAAACTAATTTTTCGTTAACCAAACTTTTAAAATTATTTAATGCATTATAAAGATGTTTTAAAATCATTTTGAACTATTTTTTTTTTCAGTCCAAGTTTTAATAAGTGACCTTAAAACCTTAAAAGTTTTTCAAATCAATATTCACCGTTGTATAATTTTTTTATGGTATTCGAAATTCTACTATGCATTATTAATTATATTTCTATATCTTCTGTGATTATACAAGTAATAGCAGTGGATCATTTTCTCTATTAAAATTCCACTATATACATAAGTATGTACATCTGACTACGTAAATATGTATAATATACCTAAATGACACTAGTGCTGCATTCCATAGCCACAAGTATTTAGGTAGAAACACCAATTGCGGTACCATTTAGTTACAGCTAAAATGTTAGACGTCACTAGTAAGAACACAAGCCAACGACTTTTATGTTGCTCCGCTTCAGCCGCATGTTGACAAAGGAATTTTTCCCAAAGTCTTACCTGAGCAAGCTAACAAAGCATAGTATTGAAATGTGGTGACCAGCAGGCAGAAACATTTGCAGTACCATGACATGTCCTGAGAGCGTGCTCTTACATACAAATAAACATACTAAGTAGGTTCGGCGTCAACTGTACTCATACAAACATTTCATATTTCAAAGCAATTCGAGCGGATGATTGCTTGTTTTGAGGGTTGAAATGTGACGAAATTTGTAGCTTGGAGAGAACGTATACATATGTATGGAAAGATGTAAGCAGAGGTCTCAAAGTCTCAATGAAAATGTGCATTTTCTCTGTCGGAATGGGGATGCTTTGGTAAGGTATTGATATTCGAGATATTCGATAATATTTTTTATTATAGCGAAAGGTGTTTTTGATTTGTTTTTGTAATCTACCTTGAAAATAAACTTGAAGGTTAACTGACGCGTGGGGTAATGAAGTTGTAATGATGACATATTGTACCCCTATACGTTTACGTACGAAATTGTAGACTAGGTAAAGCCTATTATTGCAATTTATTGTACATAAATTTTATATGAAATTTCTTTCCATTCATGGTTTATAAAAACAAAATTATGAAATACTCCTACATGTGCCTATAAAATACCGGTATAAGTTGTTTCATACAATTCTGACAGTCTCGTCTATTTTCGAATAATTTTGAAATCATTTTATTTTGAAATTATATTACTCAGCTGTTTTATCAAATAATTTAATATAATACTTTAACCTCACTACATATTCGCATTTGTTGCAATTATTTTCAAATGCAACACTCAGAGAGAGAACGCCGAAAAGTGCATAAGAAGAGAAGCCACAATACGGCCAGAATTAAAATATTGTATGAATTTGTGTACTTGAAAAAAAAAATTTATGTGAGAGGCCCATATAAAAACGTAGTGTTAAGAAACAACAACTACAATATCGAATTATACCAAGAGAGTGCGAGTGAGTGCGATTCTTTGCATCTCTGTTGCTTAAAAGTACCACCATAATGTAATGTGAGAAGCATAAGATGTGAGAGAGAGAGAGCGTGTGCGAACAGAGCAGCCAAAGCAAAAGAGCTGAAGAGGTCAGCAAAACAAATGTATGGAAAAGAAAAATATATGAAAGTCAATTCCGTCGATTTCGCCGACGAAAAATTTTCAAATATACGTTGCTGGCAGCGAAACAATTCAGTTGTATTTCAGCAAGTGAGCGTGTTAGTTATAAATAATATTTACTTGTGTGAAAGCCGTGCTGGCAAACGAGCAACGACACAACACAGTTATTTTTTATATTAAAAGAAAATTCAACAATCTCTATGTTGGCATTATATTAGTACTAAAAGATATAATTTTATATGTTTCTGCCTGCATATACACGTGTGTAATACTATAATTGCTGAAACTGCTTAATTAATTGAAAACTATAATATTTTGAAGTGAGTTGGTAACTCATGCAGTAACTCGAAAAGTGAATCGCCAAAGTAAAAGCATAAAAATAAAAATGTTGTGTATATAGGAATTCGTAAAGAAGGCGTTAAGTGAAGAAGTAAACAAGAAAAGCTGTTAAATAAAGAATAAGAAAGTGATAAGCGTGAATCTGTACACAACTGAAAAAAGAACTTATAAACTCCACTGTGATAAGTGCTGTATAACTCAAAATTGAACTGTGACTTTTTGTAAAGAATTTTAAAAACCAAGAATTCATATCATAATGGATACCATCAATAGTGTTCGAAGGCAAAGTAACGAAAGTCACCTTAATGTAATAAATTACTCGCCACCATCACCTGCATCCTCCCTCAGCTCCGAATCCATGGATGTTGTCATAGCGCCAAACAGTCCTTGTTCGCCTGCAACCACACCGCGCTTGCATAGAGGCCATGACAGCTATGAACACTTTTGTACTCCAAAGAAATCGCTGGCGGATTCTCGTGTGTTAGAGCGTATACGCGAAAAGCTTGGCACACCCAGCTCACTTTGTGAGATGCATGCTCTACGCCCGGAGCAAAGCCGAGAGGAGGAGACTGTGAAAGTAGTTAAAAATCGGTTCCTAATAAGCACACAATTGTGCTATCTATCACCAGCTGTTGCTGCAAGAACTCCCGCCTCTTATCGTCATCTTATCGATCTCAAGGCGTCTAGCCTCAGGTGTACAGATGTGTTCACGGAAACCGAATATATCTGCAAGATTATCAACGAGCCACATGACAAGGTGCAACGCGCTTACTATGACATCAAGACGGCAGGTGAAATAGCGCGCAGCTCTTTGTATGGACATACCTTGATACGGGATATTCACGAAATTGTGCCATTGGATGCAAATCGTTCGTATCTGATAATCCCACCACCAAAAGCGCACGAAGGTGCAGAAGGTGTATATGAGGATCTGCATACATACGTAAGGAATAAGAGACGACTGCACGAAAAGGAGGCTAAAGCACTGTTTCATCAAATCGCAGAGACTGTGCGTTTATGCCATCAGAAGGGCGTTATATTGCGTGATCTGAAACTGAAACGTTTCTTCTTCATTGACGAAGCGAGGTAAGCTAAATTTCATGCTCTATTTTGATAGCAAATTAAGGCTAGAACAGTAAAATTCACGTTTAATAGGGAATTATAGTTTTGTCTAAATAAAAATAAATGTCACACAACTTACTTAATGCTTTCAACTGAATTGTTATCATCTGAAAAAAATACAAATTTCTACAAATTTCAAACTACCAAAGTGTTCGAAGAATCAAACAAACTTGAAAAATATTGCCAAACCTCAATTTGGGTTTGTGTTCTTTTATTTAACACCTCTCCTTTGAACTACACACCCTCCCACCACCCAGTTATGCCGATTGTACAGTTTATTAGCTCGTTTGCTCTGTTTCCTTTTCACAAATTCTTACCAAGGTATTGTAAACCATAGAGTGGCTAGCCAACATGTGAGAGAGCTCGTCATGATCGCTGTAGCGACGAGATGCTCCCACAGCAAAGCAGCTCATTTATTCGTATTTTTCGATTACGAGGTGAAAACCTTCAGTCTCAGAAAAAACATATGCACATAGGCAAAAATAATTTGCAAGCCGCATTTATGCACAACGAAACGAAAAGTCGAAATCCACACAGCTTAGCACCGTAAAAACTCGTTATTGCCATTAATGCGAGCAAACTTGACTTGACCGCACTAAACTTTGCCGAACGCTCACTTGTTGCTCCAAACGCGATTGCGATTGCAGACCGAACAACTCACACGCATTCGCAATAACATTGAATATGTTGGGGGAAGTGGTGGTGGAGAAGGTGATGGGCGCAGCGCTTGCGTTTAAAAGTCTCATTAAGCGAAGAGAGCGTGGGGTGCACACTCAATGTGTGGTGCAATGCGTTGTCTGGCAGTATTGCAGCAACAGCAGTTTGGGGCGCTGCAATGCCTAGCGTTGAGCGTGGAGGCCATTTACCAGCCTGTTGGCTTATACAAAGCGAGTGACTACGCATAATCAATGTTCGAGCTGCTTTGGCGCGCACGTGTGATATGCGTATGCCATAACAAAAATCTAAAACTTGCGGAAAACGCCGAAATTGCACAAGATTAAAACTTTTTGTACTAAAAAAAATGTAAACTTGTATGTTCTCTCTTTTAAATTGAAAGCCAGTTTGCTTTACTAGTCATGGCCGACAATCGAAAATGTTTCCAAACCCATCTGTCTGCTCATAATTGCCGCTTTTACACATCTATATCTATCTATGTATGTATGTTTGTATGCAATCCAGTCGAGCAAGCAAGGTGTGCCCTCAACAGCGCTGGGAGCGCGGCTACGCAATTTCTGAGTTACACACATCCATATACATCTGTATTTATATATATACATGGCGACAAAAGTGTGCACATACAGTGGACAAGGTGAATTCATCTTAAAAAATTCATTAGTATACTTCTTGTAACTTGTGCACGACACTTTATTGCAGACTGTATGTTTATATTTAAGTATTTTGTCATACTTGGGCGCCACACTCTTAATGGGTCTTTTAAAATGCCGCAATTATGATGAGAAATAGTAGTTGTTGAAATAATCAAAAGCGGGCCAAACACTTAAGCGAGAGCGTTATTTCGATAGAGAGCAGAAAAGAGCACGTAGTGAGCAAAGTGTCTCAAGATTATTTCGAAATATCGCCGATTTGAGATTTTTTGATTTTATGGGAAAATTTTGAAATACAAAATTTTGAAAAAATCACAGTAGAGTTTTTATAATTAGATTTTTTGTAGTACTAAAAGAATTTCATAAGATATATAATATGTAGATAATATGTTACTGCTCTGCTGAGTATTCTTATCTGATTTTTTACTATAAGTAAGTAATTTCATCAAATTGCGAAATACGTAGATAAACAATTGCAAAAATCTGCTTAATTATATGACTATCACGAACAAAAGTATCTGACTAGAGCTCAAAAATAAAAATTGCAAATTTTCCTGCTTAATTATGTTAATGCATTTCTCGCAAAATTTCAAAACTAATTATTTGAAATCGCAAACCAACGAGTTCCCGAAACACTTCGTACATTGTGAATTCACTGCAAAGCCATAAATGTGGCTATAGCTTATCCGGTAATTAAAAGAGCCACCCACCAATTTAAACAACTGCGAGTACCACCTTTTCCTAGCCCGGCCATTGGGCAAAGAGCAAGCAAACCGGTCAAATGTATACAAGACTTCACCGAATTTGCTTACGGCCAGACATTGCAATGCTCAGCTAATGGAGTTGAGACACAATACAAACCGACTCTTTGCATCGTTTTCAGCCCTCATTTGCCTGCTCAGCGCTCAGTTTGCGCTCTCTGTGGTAATTTCGTGAATTGGTTAAACTAACTACAACAAAATTTTAACGTTCATATTTAATTATTTACATTGGTTTAATGTTGCAATGACTTGGAAAATCAATGTAAATCGCTACAATTTTACAGCGATAATATTACAACAAATATTTTTTAACAACAAATGTTGCCAGATCTACACAAAATCTGTTGTTCAAGTCAAAAATGCCAAAGCGTTGAATAAAAACGCAGCAAAAACTATTGAAAAATGTTGCTAACATTACAGCAACAATGTGCCTTTGCGTGCCACGCTACTTGTTTGGCTACAAATCATTGTTGCCATGCCGCTGTGTCATGTTTAAGCAACATGCTGACGTTACCACTGCCTGCTATTGCGACAAGAATTTTTGCAATTGCCGAGTAGTGCCGCAATTCTTGTTCTAGTTATTAACGTTGCACACAAGTAGTTGTTTGTTTTTATTGCTGCTGTCTAACACCAATAACGCAATCGGTTTGACTTGTTGCCAACGATTTCTTATTTTTCTTTACTATTTTTACCGCCTTGGGCACGTACATGCGCTTGTACATATGTGTGTAGTTGTAATGTTTTTGCTATTTTGCTTTTGCAATTATTTTTTTTCTTTTGTTCGTTTTAATTTTTTTTGTTGCTGTTGTTTTTGCTCTTGCTGGTTTTGTACTTTTGGTGCCATTGCCATTGCAATTTGTAAATTGCTAGCGTTTTCCGCTCTTCTGAACGCTGTTGCTACACACACTCAAATATATATATATGTGTTGTGTGTATGTTTGTGTTGCTGCTATTGGCGTTTTGTGTAGCTGCCACTGTCAGTGCTGGCAGCAAGCAAGCGCTAGCAGTGATGACCATCATCGTTGCCATTGCGCATTTGCTCTTTGCTGCTGCTGTTGTTGTTGTTGCGGTTGCCGTCATGTGGCAATAAGCGCAAACGCAACAGTTGCTACTTTTTTGTTTTGTTTCTAGTGTTGCTTTAGCTTATTCTTAGCTCATTCGTTTGCTTTGTTGTTTACTTTATTTTTTTTTTTACTTTACTCGATTTTTTGTTTGGCGGTGACGTAGGCGTTATTGAGGTCATTAGTGCTGTGGCAACAGTAGCGAGCAGAACAAAGTTGTTAGTCGATTGACAAAAATTGTGGCGAATGAATAAATTATTGTCTCAGGTTTTTGTATAACAGTCGTTTTAAATTAGCTTATAGCAGAGTCAGCAGTATTAATAGCAAGTTGCTTTAAAACATAAAAAATAATAATCTATAAAAAAGAATTGCACTTATAAATGCGCATATATTGTACTTACAGCAAAAAAAAAATAAAAAATAAAATTGCGTTGCATACCTCAAGGCGTGTGCACTTCTTTCTGCAAACATTTATTCTAAAACTATGTTTAAGCGCACTCGGCTTTATCACTTCTTAAATATTAATGCACGCTCCAATAAGCAACAGCTGTCACCTGAATAGTTTCTTATTAATACAGCGTACTGCTGCATATTATTGTATAAGTTTTATCTATTATGCTTGGTTAGCACATTGCGATTTAAAAGTATGTAATCCTCTTGGTAATCAGCATAATTGGCAACATTTGACAAGCCTGTTCTACCAACTGTCAGCCAGCATGAAACATTTTCCTGCACTAAATACACATTTTTACTGCTTTCCTATTATAATTAGTTGCTACACAATATTCAAATGCAAATTATACATTCTGCTGCACTGCATTTTCATGCTTCATTGGCGCTGTGTAATCCACTAACAACACTTGAAGGAAAGCCTAAAAAGAAACATAAAGCCACACTTATTACCTGCAGCACATTAAAAATACACTCTGTCATTGTCACTTGTCAGACAATTACTACATGACATGCAATTTGCGAATATTTTGCGCCACAATCCGTTTTTCTCTTTGTTGCCACCGCACCACACTGCCGTTGTCTGCATATGCCTATATGTACGTACTTGGCGTTTACTTTAATCTGCAGGGGAAATATTACAGAAACAAAAGTTATACGTTCAAGCATGCTTTTTGCAACTTTTGTCCTGCCCGCTTTGTTCAACAGTTACACAGAAGTCACGCAAGCTTAAAAGGAGTCATCATCGCCTGAGAAGGGTTGAATTTTTCATTTCCATGCTTTGTGACCAAGCAATTGTTATCCTTTAACGCTTAGGCAAACACTCACACGTATTTACATATCTGCGTCGTGTTTTTTGCAACACAACGTTACAGTTTTCTTTTAGTTTTAAATTTTTTACCTTTATGCTTCTTTTTTTTTGCGGCTAATGCACATACCTTTGTGTTTAGCTTAGTTTTCCGCTTTTGTCTTCACTCTTTATCTTTTATCAGCTGTTCTTAGATTCTTTGCCTTTTGTGTGCGCTCTGCTTGTTGGCTTTTCATTTACCACTTCCATTTTCCGTTTGCTTTTATTATGCAAATTAAGCATTTTCTCTAACTTCGCCTTTCTTTAGTCCCACCTTTATTAACAACAATAAGACCGGCTATTGCGTGTTTGCCTTATCGAACTGTTGTCGGCCTCAAGCATAGTGTTTGAGGCTTTCGAAATGATTATATCTCGTTTTTGACGATCGTCGTCGACGATTAGTAATATATGCTTTGGGTTTTGCTTGTATATTTGAAAGCGGTCAATAAAATGCTATTCTAGAAATCATTTCGCAATATCGTGTAATCGATTTAGTACAAGTTTTGCTTCTAAAATAACTTAATTATATTTTTCAATTTATTTTATATTATTTTTCTGTACATATATTTTTTTCTATACATATATATTTTTTTTCTATACATTTTTTTTTCCATACATATTTTTTTTATAAACCACTAAGTAAACTTGAATCATAATAAGCTTACATACTTACGCATGTCATACATATGTACATAAAATTTTAGCGTTTCTAATTTCAAGTTCATTTTTATTAGCACATTCGTCATCGCCTTTGTCTCATTGTCGGCATTCAATTTTTGGCTCTCATATTAACACACATCCATACATACATATATGTACATATATAATTGCGTGTCTCCGATGATTTTCCTTACCTGCAAGGTTCATTTTCTACATTTATGCACTTAAAAAAATAATTTTCATAATATTTTCTCATTATTTTTTTCCGTGTACCGCAAATTAGCTGTACAACTGTAACATTTTACATTTGCTCATGCCGTTTCCTTTTGAAATTTGTATTCCAATAATGATTTCTCTCGCTTGTGCGTGTTAACTTGAAAATTTTCGTAGCCCCACAAAAAAAAATAACAATTGACCCTGACTCTGATCTACAAATTGTAGTCTCATCGTTTCATCTGTGTTTTTCTTTAATTTAAATCCCACAAAAATTAATTAAACATGCAATATAACAACAATTTAACGCAACTTTGAACAAGTGAGGTTAAGCAATCCTTCAAATTATTTATTTATTGTATATTATTTTACATTGGCGCTTTCCGCGTGCAAAGTACTAGAAAAGCGCTACAGAAAAATCAAATCAAAAAACTAAAACAAAATATTGTAAACATTTACACACATTTCTTAGCTTCTCTACACGTGTCTCTTACAACACGCTGGCTGGCTTATGCTCTTCGCCGCCCAATATCAAAGTGTGTAGTCGTGCCTCCACATGATTACTCATATTTTACAATATTTAAAAAACCACAAGTTATTGCATTGCAAACATTAACAAAACAATGTGTAATATGCGCGCTCGGTTTTTTGAAACCACTTCCTCTCTTCAACGCATTGCAGCGAGGTCAGATGGTGAAGATCACTATGCGCTACCACGCCGCTCTCTCACGATCGCACATGTTTTTTCTGTTTGTCTTTTAGCCGCGCACATATGCATATGTATTGGTTGTAAAATTTATTGCATTAGCCACTTGTAGAGCTGTGACTATTACAGTTGCTAGATAGAGGTAATATCAGGGTCAGCACGAGGTTTTTCGTTATTTGATTTCAGTGCCTCTTTCATGTACACATATGCCATACACACAGGCGAAATACAATTTGGCGAGCTTCCTTTTGGCGCTGGTTTCTTGCTTGCCTGCCATACCAAGCCCATTTTACGCGCTCTCCTTTTGCGCTCAACTGCCATGTATTACTTAACTCTACTACTAATATTGCTCTATTATAAATGACGTTTAGTCAGAGTTGTCTGTTTGTAAGACTTTTCCGCCGCGCCCGCTTTAAGCTCACCGCGTAAACTGTACTCGCTTTCAGGTCAATGGGTCATTGCAGTTGTTTTTTCTCATGCGCGCCAGTTCGGCCAAATGTGTTCCAACTTCGTTTTAGCCAACGCCTACTTCATTTCATTTGTATATACAAATTAATTCCGTCTTTTTTTTTTAGCTGCGTTATGCTACAGTTACGTGTGCTGATGCGGCTCATTAATTTACGTCATATTAGCACTTATCGCTTGCGTTGTGCGTTATAATGGATTGGCTTATTTCAATCAAGATTGATTTGCTTTTGCTCAATGTCGGCAGTCCTACATGCAAACATATTGACGCACAGTAAAACTACATGTTTAAAGCGGACGATCGCGTTTTCACAACACCGTGAGCTCACTCATTACTTTGGCGTTTTGTCGTCATTTTTGTTGCAATTATTTCACAGTCACAATCATATATGCTTGTTGTGCTGCCTTTGCGTTTATTGCTGTTGTTCAGCAATAACAGCGTGCGTGGCGTTAAGCGATCAGCAGCGCCGCCGCCGTCACCCGCTTCCATTTGATGTCCATATAAAGCCAAACCCTTCACACATTGTATGAAGCATATGAGCAGCTATTCGAAATGCTTGCTTCATTACATATTTGACTATTGACGATCAGTTGAAAGATCAGTGAACGCAATAATGGCGATCTGTTGCTCCATATCTGCTATTTGCTATCTGCTACGAGCGCTACGCACTAGATTGCTGCTAGTCACAGAGGCCTACACGGGTAGTGCGGCTTTTTGCGTTGCTTGATTCCACGGTGCGCTCTTAACTTTGTATTGAATAATTGATTTTAATTTGTTTTCATGTTTAATTCGTTTACTTAGCTTTTGGCGTTGTTATTGTAGATTACTCAATTACATATGATCGCGCGTTCGATTCCGGCCGACATTGAATTATGTATTCAACGCTTTCATATGTGTGCAATTGCACAAAAAGCATTAATTATTGTTGGGTCAGCAATTTTGCTGTTGCATTATAGTGGGAATTTTCGTGTTGTAACTCTTACATACGTACAATAGCGGTTTTATTTTAAAGTCATATTATTTTATAGTCGATCAGTTATTGAAACACCGCATTAATTTTTTCTTTTCTTGCTCTTATTTTAGAACGAAAATTCAGTATGAATCGTTGGAGGGCTCTATGATACTCAACGATCCCGCGGATGACACATTGAGCGACAAGATTGGCTGCCCGCTCTACACTGCACCCGAATTACTGTGTCCCAATCCCACATACCAAGGCAAGCCGGCCGATATCTGGTCGCTGGGCGTTATACTGTATACAATGCTTGTTGGCCAATATCCGTTCTATGAGAGACCCAACTGCAATCTGATAACGATCATCCGGCATGGTCAGGTGCAAATACCTTCCTGTTTACCGCGACCGGTGCGTTGGCTGCTTTTGTTGCTGCTTTGTAAGGATTACAAAGAACGTTTGCAAGCCGATGAGGTATTTATCACGCCGTGGCTGAAGCAACAGAAACCACATGATTACGTCTACCTCTCGGCCGATACGAATTTGGATGATTTGGAAATGGAAAGTGATGATGACACCGATGTAATGGAACAAACACCACGTGTGGAGGGAGAACAACAAATGCATTTCACTAAAGACTGCCAAGTGGACAATAGTCATATTGCTTCCGCAAACCACTTTGTTACTGAAGACTGTCAAGAAGACGCTGACGACTGTGATATTAGTAATACGGAGCCGATAAATTATTCGCGACCACATACAACGGCAGGCAATAGCCAGCGCGCAATTGATGTGGATAACGACGTCGAAATGAGCTGATTACACACGCGTGTGTATTATATATGATGTCGACGATAACAAAAGCGGCAATTGCAACGTTAGTGGTCGGCAAGTCATGGTCGTGAACATTGTGGTGGTCGGCGGTAGCAGGATATCTAAGCGCAGGCGCTGTATGATTTCGCCATACCACTCCTCCTTCCTCCACCGCAGCAACAATTACACACACATGCAGGCATAAACATTTTTTCACATTGTGGTTTGTTGTCGTCGTTTGTCATCACAATGTTTGTTTGTCAACGTTGTTTCTGCACTGGAAGCAGTCAGTTGTTTGCCGGCGCTAAGGCAAACAACTCAGCTGGCCGCGACAGCATTGGTACTATTTGCGCGCGGCCACCATGAACGTTTGAAGTTTGGAAGACACACGCACCGAGGCGCTGGCTGGGCCTCTTGTGGTAGCAAGCGTTTCGCTGAGGCGTTTAAGCTTTTACTTTGGCAGTTGTTACGTTACAACGTTGAAATTTTTTATTATTGTTCCTCACATCACCCGCCTTCCAATTTTTTTATAAATTAAATACTTAGTATTTCTTTCATTCAAAGTGATTTATGTAAATATCGAAAAGTAACTCTAAACTGCCTTTATGTATGTAGTAGCAGTGAATTTACTGAAGAACTCGAATTCTTGATTGTTGTTGAGTTTTTATTTCTCCTAAACCGAAATGTACAATTATTCTAGCAATATAATGTAAGTGTGAGAAAATTTATTTTGCAAAAATGCTATATTGGTTAATTTGTAGCCTTATATTTTCTGAGCTAATATGAATTATAGCTACTGAATTATTTAATTATGTTGTTTATAAAGGTTTGTTTTAATTTGTATGAGATGTGTTATAAAGAAAATATTAAAACAAAAATACAAAGAATCCAAAAAAAAAATGAAAAATATTGATGGACAAAGAAGCAACAAAAGCCATAAATTGAAATTCAAAAATTAAGAAATAAAAGGTTTGAATTTGATCTCAGGCGGATTTTAAATATATGCATTTTTATTTCCAAACAGATACGTGCTGTATCGTATGAGGTAGTATTATATAAGAATGGTTTGGTATTAACTTTGATTTGTTGATTCAAAGAGAAGAACGTTTGCTGATGGTATTTTCCATTACATTGTCAGAAATTTCATATTTTTCGCATTCCTGACGGAAATTTTCTCAGGGACGTCAACAAAGCAACAATTCTGTCTGTGCTTTAGAAAGTATCTAAAAATATATTGTAGAAAGTATATATGCGCTTGGAACCAAATACATAATATATTTACAATTCATTGAAATTGAGGAAGATTACCAACACGGAGTATGGCAATTATCTAGACTCTCGAAATCAATCTATATTCTAATGATAATAATAATTGATGAAATGAGTGAGGTTTCCTTTGAAGAATATAAAAAAATTAAATTTGTCTACAATTAATTTAGTTTACAAACATATGTACATATACTTGTACATACATCTATCGGATAGTAAAAAAGTACAATTCACATTAAAAGCATTTCAGAAAAGTCATGTTATTAGGAAAAATGTGTGTTTTTATTAAAAAACCTTGCAATTATATATTGAATTTCGCACAATAATTTCACAATTCGCCAGCGCAAAGCAATAAGCTGCCGCAACGGGTGGTGTTCGTACACGCTAACAGTCGCTCACTAATAGCAAACGTCTTGCTAGAGTGGCTGTGAAGGGCGCAAGCTGTTAGCTTGTCAACATGAGTTACCCGATATGATTACGATGACACCGAGTAAGCACAAAGTATAATTCCGTAAGCTCTTTGCTGTCATACGCTAGAGGCAACCAATTAAAGGGCATACCTAGAGTAAAATTATAATTAAGTCGATTTTCGATGGGTTATACCTTTGAAAATAACAGACTAAAATTTTGAAACGATATAACAAATAGTTATTGAGTTACAGTCTTCTTAATTGTAGCCGTTAAGTTCAATCAGCTCTATCAATTTATTCTCGAGCGCATTTTTCTCAAAACTACATTTTTCAAATTTGCTTCAGTGTTTAAAATGAGTAAAAATGCTCAAATCACCATCAATTTTTGGGATGTTTTGTCCAGTTTTCTGAACTGATCAAAAATTAAAATTTTGACAGGTTTAAAACGACCAAAATTTTAATTAAAATTCAACTTAAAAAAACGCCAGCAATTCGACAATTTTTGATTTTTTTTCAACCGTAGTTCATTGTGCGAACAATATCTTCTAGTAGAGAATTGTGTTTAGGTTTCATCCTCGGAGCAGGACGGATTCACTGCAGCAGTGAGGAACCTTTTTCTTTTAGCGCCGTCAAAGATCGCGTGTAACTCTGAAAATATTTAATTTTTTTCTTAAATTTAAATTTTAAATATAATTAAATTCTACTTTTACTTTAATTTTAATAAAATTTTACGTTGTATTCTTCAAATATATATATTATACTTACGCCTGAAATTTTAGAACAATTACAGTAGTTTATTTTTAATTTCCAAGGTGTGTGTGCGATCATAAAATTTTAAAAACGTTAATAAATATTAAAAAAAAAAACAATAATAATATCGCCGACTGAGTACGAGAACTGGTATTTCCTTACATTTTAATCGTCTAGTCAAAGTTCGTCATAAAATTGTTCTACGAATGCAATAAGTCGAACTAACACCATAGCAGCACGACGTTGCTCAAATGGGCAACCGGCAGTCTAGCGATTTCTGCTAGTTAAAGTAGTCACGTTCGCAACGATTTTTGCGCGTTATTAAAAGCTTTGTTGTCACTGTTTTTACGTGAAGCGAAACAGAGGAAAAGGGGGTTACGCCGAACGAGCTCTTCGCGTAATGGAGCTGACCGTATGCGCAAATGAGCGCGTGAGCGTATCACAAGTTGTGCTTTTTGTTGATTTTATTCATTTAGTGCAGCAGTAAAATGATAAAGTCAATTTGCAAATGAACACGACTACGTACATATTTACATGTATTCACACATACATACATATATACGTACTCGAATTCCAACTTTATATAAATAAGCATATGTGTGTTTAAGTGTGGAAAACATTTCGCAACTTGACTTTGAAAATAAATACTTATACTTGTACAACAAGCGAACGACTGTACAAGGGCCTAAATGTATAATGTTTATACATATGTATGTATATTTGTAGGTATAGTAAAGTATTTAAAGGGCAAGCAGAGCTTGTAGGAAATTCAAAAAGCAATAAATTATTAAAGTTATAATAATACTAGAAAATATAAAAAAAAAAAAAACGTTATACAAGGTGTTCCAAAATTAACGCAAGATTTAAATTTGACGACATTTATGTAGTAAAGTGTTGACAACCCTAAAAAAACAAATCAACAGCCAACAGTATAGGCGTTACACGATAGAGCAACGCCTCTTCATTATTGTACAATATTTCAAAAATCATGAAAGCTCGAAATTTTTCATACAAAATATGGTCGAAATAGTGTTTTAACTTCGTCAACTGTGCAGCGATTAGTTGAAAATTTTCGGGAGACAGGATGCGTTGGAGATGCCAAACAGACTGCTCTACCAAAAACAAGTCGTTTAAATGACAATAACGATTGATGTGGCCAATATGTGGTTCACAAGACGGTGTCACATGTCATTCAGGTCGTGTATTGCATCAATGAAATTCAGCTATATTTATGCAGAATAGTTCTGGAAAATTTCAACAAACGAGTGCGTATGTGTATGGAAAGCCGTGGAGACCATCTGCCCGATGTATTATTTCATAAATAACCATATCCTATCTATTCTATGTTTCAATAACAAAGTGACAATCGAAAGACTAAAAACTGTGTTCTCTATTTAATTTCAAATTTGCGTTAATTTTGGCACACCCTTTATAAACAAAATAAAAAAAAATTAAAGAAGTACAATACTTTCATGAAAAAGTAGTATAAATTTAAAAAACAAAAACTAATAATTTAGAACAATAAAATAGTATTAGTATTTTATATAAAATTGATTTAAATCGCTTTTTTATCAAGTGAGATAGGCATGTCTGCATATATCCTATAGCCTTCTAAGTAATATTCGCCCAAAATTGCCTGCTATAACAAAACGCACATAAAATTTCCTTACATTTTCCACCTCACAAATTAACCTTGATTTACATTATCAGTTCACTTCTCTAATTCAAAGAAATTCACCTGCTTTGCAATGATTTCTGATAACGAAAATCGATGATTTCGTAAATGACGCAAGTAACGTGACGCAACACACAGAAATATTGCGTTTTCAAGTTCATTGAACAATGCAGAAAAAAGATTTGAAATGTCCTCGAAATGCCTACAAGCAAGTGCCCACAGCGAGTTTCGAGCGCTTATTACAACACACGCACAGTGGGTGTTAATTAACATACCAAATGACTGCGAACGGAGAGTTAAAAACTGACCTGAAAAGCAATTTTTAATTAAAAACATGCATACAAGTATGTGTGCCGCTGAATCAGTACAATTGAACAATTGCAGGGATTGCACAAAAATTTGTACGAAATTAGTTGAGTGCTGGAGATATGAGGAGCAATGGGTTACGGCATTTTACTGCATTTATTCGCCACCTATTTGTATGTACATATATATAATATATGGTAATAGTAGCCCACTATCTGAGATAAGTGTTGGTATATATATGTTATATGTATTTATTTCGTGTCTTCTCATCACGCTGCTTCGCCTAATTGGGTATGACAAAGCGCATTTGCCGCATATTTCACCTGCTCATTGTTGTTACACTTATTGCCGCAAAATTTGTGTGTTTCATTAATGTAAACGCAATATTTTGCAATCGCAGCCCAACAATTCTCACACCGACGCCACTCAAATGTGTAAAAGTTGCTGGAACGATACTACGAGCATTTTAGATAGATATCTATACATAAATACACACGGCGTATGTATGTATGCATGTGCTTTTATATAAATGAATGGTGTGAGAAATGTTTGAAATTTCAATGTCAGCCGAGCGCAACCGTTAGACAATTGAAGCACGAAGTAATGCTGAAACGCACGAGGAAATTATCAAAACTATCTTAACAAATAGGTGTGCAAGTACATACACATACATACCAGACATATGTATATGAGGGAATATTTATAGTAAGGTGTGCTACGCACAGCAGTGGTTAGATTTGAGACAAATGCGGTAACCGCACATGTGATAGGTTGTGATAGGTTGTAGCCTGACATTCACTCGCTTCATGTTCGTAACCCACGACCAGCTAATTTCCAAATTATAAAAGAAATATATACATTTATACACACATGTGTAGGATTCCTATCGAAAAAAGTTAGCCGAAATCTTTAATAAAATATCTATAATAACAAATTTAAAAGCCATTACTTTAGAATTACATATGTTACAATACATATATATGATTAAGTATCTACAATATTATCTGCACACTTAAATTATCAAGTGGAAGTATATACAAGTACTTGTATGTTTTCTAAAAGATATTATCTTGCTTATTTGCAACGATGGTTATTTTATGATAGAAAAACATTTGTATTGTATAATTAAGAGAAATGTTCATGCCACTACAATTAGCTTAATTTTTATGAAAGTTATAGTTTATGTTTCACACGAACGACTTAAATCTTTCTATGGTAAGCTGTTGGTTATGAAGGTTTGAAAACGTCTAAATATAAATGCTTGGTTTTTACGTTTAATAATGTGTTTATTGCTAACATGGGTATATTAATTGCTCGCAAAATAAAAGTTTTGAAAGAGATATTTAATTATTGAAGCAAGTCAAACCAAGTTGGCACTTACTCCTAAGCTCTTTGATAAGCAATGCGGTGGTGTGGGGATTTTCAAAATGCAGTTGATTCATTTGACTTTGAATATCTAGTTCAATTCAATGGAGGTCTGAGAATATAAATTTTACAAAATCAATTATATTTTGATGAAAAGCTTAGAGAAACTGAACAAACGATTTTCTCGAACTAACAATTGCTGTGTATTTTGGGTACGAACTTATTAAGGAGCACTAATTCTCCAGTATATATATTTAGACTTCATATCGACTCTGTTACTACAAGTGCTATTACGCATAAAAGTAAATAAGTTTAGTAAAAGCCGTATGTTATCGCGCCAGCTTGCTTCTGTTAGCTTCACTGTGCTTAGCCTAAACCGAAAGGTTTATAAACATATTTCCAAAATATATATTTTTAACTAATCTACAAATTTTTTTATTTAAATTTTGATCACCCCCCATAGTTTAATGTCGCCATTATATCAATTGCACATTTCACAATCGCTTATTTTCGCTTTCATCGCAAGTGCGCAATCTCACGTAAATGTCGCTCAATTTTTGTTGTGATTTTAGCGAGTAAAAAATTTTAACACTTTATTAGAGCTCATTATCACTTCTCCAAGTATAAGCATATATTTGTTTTAAACAAATTAAAATGTACACAATGAAAGTGGGGTGTTGAGCTGGGAGAGTGTACTTGAAATTACTATTCGTGCCGCGTGTCTCGTAATATGTCTATTATCTTTATTATAAGCGATATATCGTCTAATAGACACTGAAGCTCTAGCGCCCATTACTCAGTGGTTGTTGGGTTCAAACCACAGCGAAGAAATATATAAAGATAAATAAGCAATATCGGTTTACAGAGTTGCATTTCTGCAATGGTTAAACTTGTTTTAAAAACTAATTAGACATAAGCTTGAAGATCCACCATATATGGATAATAGTAAAAGGAACCACTAGCAACGGAGTAGGTATCATTAAAATATGTTTATATACATATACATAATTTTATCATTATACATATCAGTACATAATATTATCATTATCAGTATATAATAGCACGAAAAAACACAATATTAATATTTTCATGTATGTGGTGTCATAAATTGAACTTAAAATAACCCTTAAGTACACTCGATTCTGCGAACACGCAGTATTTACTTTGAACAAACCACAATTGGGAAATAGGCCTTCTAAATATACTTCTATCCATGCGTATTCTTAGAATACAAATTACACAATACGTTATCGGGTACATACCCATTTGTATTTGTATGTATTGTATAATTTCGATAATTTTTACTCGAACTTATAACTAAGAAAATTGTGAAATTATATTTAAACGTAATTTTACTATGACCAGTACAGCATCGTTGCTTAGTTGAAAGTGGAGGTTGAAACCATGCTTGCGGTCACGCTTAAACCATGATTTAGCTCAATGTGTTCCCAATCGCTAAAGAACATCATATATAAATAATCATAAATATTTATAACTGTTGATGTTGACCTTCAGAAACGATTGCAGTGCGACAAAACTGGCCGACTGTATAGCTATTGACACATTTTTGAACCACATACCATATTTCTGACCTAAATTTGCTCAAATATTTAATATTGTGTACATTATTATATAAATATTCTCAACATCTAATCTGCTTTCGTTGTGAGAAAAAATTCTGGGTGTATTTTTTCTGTCAAAGATAAGGTTGTCGCAAATATTTTGCAATTTTGGTAATATAGTAAATGTGTTGCTTTTATTATGCCATGTACCAGAGCACACAGCAATTTTTAATTATTGTATATATCTAAATATGTAGATATGTACATAAGCTGTGAATTTGTGTGCGTTATCTATTTGGAAAATAGTGTTTGGGTTTTATGGGTATTCACTCATTGATGTCAAAATTTGATTACTGCGTGGAAGTTTATGAAACCGGTTTTGGTAATAATTTTAGAAAAAGTTCTTAAGATTAAGCTCCAATAATTTATAGATACAGTGTAATTACTTTTGAAAACATAAAATTATTAATTTTTGAAATATTTCATTATTTTCATATTGGTTTAAACTGGTTCGCTTTCGGCCCGCTATTAATTTGAAAGAGCTACATATGTCAAATCGTGTATCATGCAATACAAATCAGCGTTTAAACATTTAAATAGGTGTATAAAATATTACGTCAGTACAGTAATGACTCGATTAGATCAACAATTCGTGCAAAAAAGCACTCAGTCTGTCTTAGAGATATAAACAAACGACAGTTGCCTTAGTTCAGAAATTGTTGATTTAATTGTTAATCTAATCTAATTTAAATTTTTAAAGATTGGTGGGCTTTTGCAGATTTGCAGTTTTGTAGTCTTGTATCACATGATGCACGATTTGATATGTATGTACATCTTTCAAATTAATAGCGGACCGAAAGCGAAACAGCTTAAACCAATATGAAATATTTCAAAAATAAATAATTTCATGTTTCCAAAAATAGTTACACTGTGTCTTTAAATTTTTGGGGCTCAATTTGAAGTACATTTTCTCAAATTATTATTAAAACCGGTTCCATAATCTTCAACGCAGTAATCAAAATTTTGACATCAATGAGCGAATTTCACTTCAACGCAGACACTATGTGCAAAAGAAACTTTTTTACCAGCACTGATAAGATAAAATTAAAAAAATATTTCGGAATTCGATGACTTATAGCTAGTTTACTGTACTTTTCCACAAACTAATTAGCTGGTAGTTTAAAAAAAGAAATGTAACCATAATACTGCAAAGCCATGTTCCGGAAATCATTATGCATTATGACGTACTTATATACATGTGAACTATACCTACATTATCACATTTGATATTCTAGTAATTTTTCATAATTTTACATTTTCCAATGAACTTACGAGTATTGCATATATAAATTAGTTTATTTACGAAGCTGTTTTACTAAACTTTTCTTCTCAAGTCAATTAAAACGTTCAAAGTAAACACATGTGTTTGAGAATCGTATTTAGTCACGTCTGCTTCTGGCAAGAAGATGTAGTTAGATATATAAAAACAAAAAGTAATCATAGACTAAGATAGTATACCTATATAACTGGTTTAATACAGATTAACATCATCTTTATTATAAGAAAGTGTTTTTATTTTAAACTAAGTAGATGATAAGTATACAGTAAACAACTGAGAAAAACAATAAATGTAAATATGCTTATTTGAAAAATTATTTGTTTGTATTGGTTGATATTTCCTTCATAAAAATAAATAAAAACGAAATTTGAAAAATAATTCTTGTTATTTAAATTGGTGAGTTTTATTTTAAACCTTCTTAATTTTAATTGGTGAGTTTTATTTTAAACCTTCTAATAATTCTAAGTTTCAAATTTACAATACAAGCACATGAAAACAATGCCCGTTCATGTATACATTGACAAATAAGCATACTGCCAACGGCTGGCTTACTGTATGATATACAAGTACTATGGATGATAAATAAAATTGTTTGAAACCAAAAACAAGATATTCAGAGTTCTTGTCATGAATCAATGGCCAATCAGTTGAACTTTTTTTCTACGACGACCAAATGTCGGCTATATGTTAACAATTATCTGACAAAATGCAATTGTGTTAATTAAAATTGCTTAGAAAACCATCTAAATTGCTCACAACAGGTTTCTTTTTATACTCTCGCAACCTGTTGCTACAGAGTATAACAGTTTTGTTCACCTAACGGTTGTTTGTATCACCTAAAACTAATCGAGTTAGATAAAGGGCTATGTATATATTATATAAATGATCAGGATGAAGAGACGAGTTGAAATCCGGGTGACTGTCTGTCCGTCCGTCCGTCTGTCCGTCCGTCCTTCCGTGCAAGCTCTAACTTGAGTAAAAATTGAGATGTCTTTATGAAACTTAATAGACATGTTTCTTGATACCGTGAGACGGTTGGTATTGCAGATGGGCGTAATCGGACCACTGCCACGCCCACAAAACGCCATTATTCAAAAACAAAGAAATTCCCATAACTAAGCTCCACAACAAAATACAAGAATCACAATAGGGAGGGGCATCTGCAGGTAAAATTTTTTTTAAAGTGGGCGTGGTCCCGCCACTAATAGGTTTAATGTGCATATCTCCTAAACCGCTAATGAAATAATAACAAAATTCACTAGAAGCAAATTTTTTTAGCACTTCTATTGACGGTGTGAAAATAGTTGAAATCGGCTGGCAACTCCGCCCACTCCCTATATAACGGTACTGTTAAAAACTACTAAAAGCGCGATAAATCAAGCACTAAACACGCCAGAGACATTAAATTTTATCTCTGGGATGGTATAAGATGACTTTCTAGGAACCGCGTTCAAAATTAGACAGTGGGCGTGGCAGAGCCCACTTTTAGGTGAAAACCCATATCTTGGGATCTGCTTAACCGATTTCAACCAAATTCGGTGCATAACGATCTTTTCATATTTCTATGTCATAGTGCCAAAATGGGCGAAATCGGACTACAACCACGCCTACTTCCCATATAACACCATTTTAAACTCCATCTGATTCTTTCGCTTTCCACTATGCAAATCAGGCAACAATGACTGTATCGGGAAAAAACTTTGCGTGAATAATGCGATTAAAGTATGCCACCTTGTGACCAAAAATTGTCTAAATCGAACCAAAACTGTTCAAGCCCCTAAGTACTAAATATGTGGACCCCAGTGCCTATAGTTGACTTTCTACCGAAAATATCAGTCAATCCACAAAGAAATCTCAAACGAGTATACCATTTGACTTTGGAGGGTATAAAATGTTCGGTTGCAGCCGAACGTAGCCCTTCCTTACTTGTTCTTTTTGGATTTCTTCTGGATTATTACAGGAACTTCGAAAAATATTTGTTTACGAAAAAATTTTATACACTTTTGACTGAAATTGTGTGATCGTTTTATTTCATCTTAGTAAAAATTGCAGAGTTTGGTAGAAAGAAGTCTCCACATTTACTTTCACTTTTAAAAAAATATTTTTAAAACTAAACTTTAAGATTCTTGCACACGAACAAGGATGCGCTGAAAAATGTTCGATCATTATACCCTGAACAGGGTATATTAAGTTTGCCATAAGTTTGTAACAACAAGAAGCAAACGTCGGAGACCCTATAAAATATATATTGTACATAAATGATCAGCATGATGAGATGAGTTGATTTAGCCATATCCGTCTGTCTGTCCGTCCGTACATCTGTATATATGCAAACTAGTTCCTCAGTTTTTAAGCTATCGATCTGAAATTTTGCGCCTGCCCTTTCCTCACTAAGAAGCTGCTCATTTGTAGGAACGATATCGGACCACTATAGCATATAGCTGTCATACTAACTGAACGATCGGAGTAAAGTGTATGCATGGAAAACTTTTTTATTTGTCGAGGCATCTTCACGAAATTAGATCGGAATCAAGTTCTTGTAAGGAACCTTTGTAGTTGTGAAGGCTGTCATAGCTTCGATTCAACCGAATTTAATGTTTTTTCTTATTTTCGTTTCATTTTCCTTATTATTAACATAAGAAGCAGGGTTTTGGAAGAATGAAGGGCTGACTGTCATGATCTCTTCACGAATCAGCTAAGTCTCATAAAAATCTTTGCTGTCGTATATTATAATTATACGTATATAGATCAGTTCAACCTACACACACATGTTTATATAGAGACAAGTACAGTAGCAGATAAAACCAAAAAAAAAGCACGGTCCAGTTCCGAATATATAAAAAATGTCCAAAAGCTCACTTTTCGGAATTTTTCTTCAATATTCAATATATTATATTATATATAATCATAACAAGGACTTATAAGTTTCAAATGACAACGGGGTGGTGAAAGTTTTGATTTAAGGTGCAAGCACTCCAATAATATTACTCCAGTTACAATTCTTAAACTTTAGATTCTGGACATAAATATAAAACAATTAAATTGACAATTCTGGCCACACTGAAAAATTAATATTTCTAGAAATTGCATTGCTAAACTGCTTCAAATAGGGCACAGAACCTTTTTAAACCGTAAAGATATGGTATATATGGTATAGTAAAAATTAGATATTTTAATACATTTTTTATGTGCATACACATGTCTACCATTAATTTAAATCTTAAAAATTTGCTCTATGCTAATGCCTATTATAATTGGGAAACGCGTAAACACTGGCACAAAATGTAAATGATTC